>NW_015505192.1:2151417-2155231 GCF_001515645.1 Sinocyclocheilus grahami
TGGTCTAGAATAATTCTTACAAGTATAACACGACGTAGCTGGGCGCTGCGGACAGATGCCGAACGGCGCCGCCGGTGTGCCTACACTCATAGTAAATAACGTATTTGAATTTTAAAGACGTGGCGCGACGCTGCGCTTCTCATCCGGTGTGCGACCGCCTGAAACTCTGTTTTTTTTCACCTCCGTGCCCAAACGTCTTTGTTTGGGGTTATGAAAGCGGATGATGTCAGGAAACAGTGGTTGCAATTTCTTTTTTAACTCTGTCCCTGAGCATTATAACCCCAATTTGCTATTGTGTGCTGCGCATTTTACTGAGGACAGCTTCCACAACATGAGGGAGTACAGTGCCGGATTCGCCAAAAAGCTTTTGTTGAAAGACGGAGTAAGGGGCGTGGCAGTACTGAAACACCGTCTAAGCTGTTCGCCAATCACAACTCACTGGGACAGCTAACCAATCACAACACATTTTGTTTTTCACACATGCAACAAATGACACTACTAGGAGGAGTTATCTATAAAGGTCTGGACAGATGTAACGTGTCAGCTGTCATTCATACATCCAGGATATGACAGAGGATAATTCTAGATTGTCATAATTATCATGTCAATCACATTGTGGCACTTCCAACAGCATTTAGCAACAGATACAGATATTATTTGGTTCTCATAAAAAATCACAGACTTTTTAACACGGACAACATCAATGCTATATATAGTGTCAACAATAAACTGTTACTTAACCTGTGTTACAACAGCGCACTATTTAAATAATATTTGTAAAAGTTTGTATCATATTTGACACAGAAGGAAAATAATTATTACGTAATTGATGCAATAACTCGCACTAGCAGGTTAGTTTCAATCACAGCTAATCACCTTGCACAGCTAACAAATTATTAGCTTTGAGGCCTAACGTTACTCGAAATAAAATACAAAAATTACAGAACCGCTAAACGTCTAGTCATTAAAGTGTAACGTATCTAAATATTATGCCGTCACGTACGTACCTTCTGTACATCAGTGGGTAAGACGTTAAAACATTCTAAGGCCACTTATGTTTACTTCTAGCTACCGACTCCATTAGCTAAACTACCTGACAAACTTCGCAGAAGTGAGAGCGGCTCTTCCTGGTCGGCGTCAGTGGAGGAATGAATGCAGCGCACCAATGAAACGCGACACGGAGTTGATTGACAGGCGTTTGACCAATGAGAAACTTCGCAGCGAGTCGCAGTGGTTTTTACGAACTGTGCAGGAAAAACAAGCTTTTGATACATTTGACATCCTACATATAATTGTATAAGCATGAATAAAGCATAAAGTATATAAATAATTTTTCAAAACCTTCTGAAAATGAGAACATTGAGGAATACATTGAGAAATGTAAAAATTATAGGCAAGTTTGGTCCTATTTTATAGATCAAAAAATAAATGTATTGCATTATCATCGTCGAATCTTGTTCGATTTTTTTTTTTAAATACGATTGTGGCTATATTTAAGGGACAATATTCAGTCACTATCGCAAAAATAAACCCAATAGGGTAATTAGGGTTTATTCTGCAATAATGGCCAGCTGACTGAATATTATCGCTTGGATATTGCCACAGTCACATTTGATAAATCAAAAACACACTGTAAATTAACTCACAGCTAATTATTGACTGGTGATTATTTTACTTGTAAAGACCAAAGAGAGACATCCATCCTGGATGTGTGGTCAGTTATACATAGTTTCTCTGGTCAATGGTTATTATTGTGAAATATCTGACTAGTGAATGCCAAGAATGGCCAATCAGAATCAAGTATTCCAGAGAGTCATGTCATGAAGTGACACAAATATCATTATTAACACACAAGTGTTGACACAACTACTTCTATTTTTCATTCAATGTGAGGACGTATTTTCAGACTATTAAAACGGTCTGGCACTCTATTACCTCAGGCTCACACAACTGAAAAGTGGGTTACAGAACATTTGGCACAATCTAAGGGCCCCTTATAATGGTTACTCATAGTGACTGCAGGAGTGGAATGTACTATACTGCAAGCGAGCATGACATCTGAAAGACAGGATGATGCATGCATCTTAATTTTGGTATAAGTTACACTGAGAAACTGCTGACAAATGGAAGCAGTGAGGTTTAAAAAGAAACACAAGGGCTGACTTGTAGACAGACATGAGGAGGAAAATCGTGTAATCTGGTGAATCTGGAAGCAGAGAGACCCCATCAGTTTGGCACGCTTCTTGGAACATTCTCCAGCCAGAACATGTGGAAACAGAGAACGGGGTCGTGCTGTGCCACGGATGGGAATGTCAGACAGCAGGTGATTTTTTTGCATTCTTTGCCAAGACTAATCAACTCTTATAAGAGAACATCAGCCAGCCGACATCTCCCCAAACAAGGAACACTCCAACCTTTTGTGCTTTCGAGAAGTTAAATAACTATAGTAGGCCTATCAAATCGGGATTGTTCAATGGTATTCGTAACCGATAAACAGAACTATTCTGCAGCATAGACAGACAATCAGAAGGCAAACATGTTTGTGTTAAAAAGAACTATGACCACACATGTCAATATCGTAAGATAATCATCCAAATCCTGTTTGCCTTCTGCACTCATACCAGCCCATCTTTGACATCTTAACTTCCATCCCGCTTCACGACAACAACAAATAAACACCACTCTGTCCTTATTGGACCCTTTCAGCTGGGTGTGACCAGAAAGCAGGCTTTTGCATGTAAGAGACCCCATCAGATACATCTGCTTGGTGCATCCTGATGGTATAAATCTTGGCATAAACCCCTTGGCCAGTACGGACCAGTATTTTCATCGTCTTCTACAAAAGCACTCAGAGACTTCTCTGCACTAAAAGACTACTCATGAACTCTCGATTAATGGTATCTGGGCCAAAGGACAACTAGAACTTTATGAAGTCCACCAAAGAGATCAGATTTATCTGGTTGACTAGGCTGATGGTTAGCTGCTGGCATATATCGTCTTGTGTACATTCCAGTGAAAACACTGCCCCAATTATCCACGGTCCCTTCTCCAAAATAAACTATTAAGCGGCAGAATCTCCTTTGGTTGAATCGCTGCATCATAAAGCAACGTTCTCAATGCAGGTGCTCATTCAATCCGCTTGTTAAGCCTGATGTCACGTGTCACTGGGTCCAAACGTTCTATCAAATCCCAAAAGCAAACAATAAACGGTGCTAATATTCACTCACAATGTGCTGTAATACTACTGAAAAATCATGATGCTAACTTTTATCTCCATACAGAAATCTCAGATGGCCAGACAGCCATTATCTTTTATGAATTATTAAAATATTGGTGCCCAGGACACCATGAGCCCAGTGACTGTAGTTTATACCTTTAGTTTTTAAAGTTTTTAGTTTGAATGTGTGAATAAATAGTGCTTATAAACGGCTGTTGAGATTGAGTGCTCTCAATTGAAACAAGTAGAGGCTTGGACCCAGAAACTGTATTTCTTGTGTCACAACTTAACATGTTGTTGAAAAACAGATTTAATTTTTTTTTTTACTTTTTGGCTTTGTAATTCGTAACAAAATATTATTACTGGACCTTCTGTGATGTATGCCAGACTTTTACAATCATTTCGTTTGCTTAAACCCCATGCTCAAGTTCATCTGCATCCATTTTTTTTTAGTGCAATGCCCACATGTTAAAATCCAATCAACAACCAAACCAAGAACCAAATCCCTGCTCTACATTTTGTCTTTTTCGATAATCTGTTATGTTCGGAAGCATGTCACGATACAGAAGAAAAGATCCTTCACCACTAGTGTTTCAC
>NW_015505192.1:2155241-2195504 GCF_001515645.1 Sinocyclocheilus grahami
TACACCTGCTGAATACAGTACAGTGAAATCCTGTAAATACAGACTAAGGAAGATAAAAAAATCAAACCTGCTACAAAACCCAGCAACACAACTGTAGCTGTATAACTTTACAACAGCAACGCTGCTTTAACAAAAAAGCAAAACAGCAAGGCTTATTTGACATCAAAACAAACATTTTAAAAATGCTGTTTAATCGCTCTCGCTGTACTTTGATGTCACACACAGAACGGTCTGTGCAGTTCTGCTTCAAGTCCAACACCTATTGTGTTTTATTAGGAGATGCACAACAGTTCTTCTGTGGCTTTATAGGTAATATTTTCACGTACACAATTTAGCAAAATCAGACAATATTGTGTGTAACGTATACCACAATATTAACTACTTATTATTGAACTGTTTGCAACTGGTCAATGTACAAAAAATGCTGGGAAATCTCTTCAAGTAGCCCCACAAGAGTAATTACTGATAAACTGTCTGAAAAGAAAGTCACGTTTTAGAGAAAAAAAAATAAAAATCACCCACTGACTTTCAAAGCAGCTACATAATAACGACTTTCTACTTTGAGAACCCTGATAGAAATGTAGTGGAGTGAAAAGTACAGTAGTTGTCTTTCAAATGTAGTGAAGTTAAAGTCATAAGTTCCAAGAAAAAATAATACTCAAGTAAAGTACAGATACTCAAAAAGTGTACTTAAGTACAATACTCAAGTAAATGTACTTAGTTACTGTCCGCCTTTGCATATAATTGTATAAGCATGAATAAAGCATAAAGTATATAAATAATTTTTCAAAACCTTCTGAAAATGAGAACATTGAGGAATACATTGAGAAATGTAAAAATATAGGCAAGTTTGGTCCTATTTTATAGATCAAAAAATAAATGTATTGCATTATCATCGTCGAATCTTGTTCGATTTTTTTTTTTAAATACGATTGTGGCTATATTTAAGGGACAATATTCAGTCATTATCGCAAAAATAAACCCAATAGGGTAATTAGGGTTTATTCTGCAATAATGGCCAGCTGACTGAATATTATCGCTTGGATATTGCCACAGTCACATTTGATAAATCAAAAACACACTGTAAATTAACTCACAGCTAATTATTGACTGGTGATTATTTTACTTGTAAAGACCAAAGAGAGACATCCATCCTGGATGTGTGGTCAGTTATACATAGTTTCTCTGGTCAATGGTTATTATTGTGAAATATCTGACTAGTGAATGCCAAGAATGGCCAATCAGAATCAAGTATTCCAGAGAGTCATGTCATGAAGTGACACAAATATCATTATTAACACACAAGTGTTGACACAACTACTTCTATTTTTCATTCAATGTGAGGACGTATTTTCAGACTATTAAAACGGTCTGGCACTCTATTACCTCAGGCTCACACAACTGAAAAGTGGGTTACAGAACATTTGGCACAATCTAAGGGCCCCTTATAATGGTTACTCATAGTGACTGCAGGAGTGGAATGTACTATACTGCAAGCGAGCATGACATCTGAAAGACAGGATGATGCATGCATCTTAATTTTGGTATAAGTTACACTGAGAAACTGCTGACAAATGGAAGCAGTGAGGTTTAAAAAGAAACACAAGGGCTGACTTGTAGACAGACATGAGGAGGAAAATCGTGTAATCTGGTGAATCTGGAAGCAGAGAGACCCCATCAGTTTGGCACGCTTCTTGGAACATTCTCCAGCCAGAACATGTGGAAACAGAGAACGGGGTCGTGCTGTGCCACGGATGGGAATGTCAGACAGCAGGTGATTTTTTTGCATTCTTTGCCAAGACTAATCAGCTCTAATAAGAGAACATCAGCCAGCCGACATCTCCCCAAACAAGGAACACTCCAACCTTTTGTGCTTTCGAGAAGTTAAATAACTATAGTAGGCCTATCAAATCGGGATTGTTCAATGGTATTCGTAACCGATAAACAGAACTATTCTGCAGCATAGACAGACACTCAGAAGGCAAACGTGTTTGTGTTAAAAAGAACTATGACCACACATGTCAATATCGTAAGATAATCATCTAAATCCTGTTTGCCTTCTGCACTCATCTTTGACATCTTAACTTCCATCCTGCTTCACGACAACAACAAATAAACACCACTCTGTCCTTATTGAACCCTTTCAGCTGGGTGTGACCAGAAAGCAGGCTTTTGCATGTAAGAGACCCCATCAGATACATCTGCTTGGTGCATCCTGATGGTATAAATCTTGGCATAAACCCCTTGGCCAGTACGGACCAGTATTTTCATCGTCTTCTACAAAAGCACTCAGAGACTTCTCTGCACTAAAAGACTACTCATGAACTCTCGATTAATGGTATCTGGGCCAAAGGACAACTAGAACTTTATGAAGTCCACCAAAGAGATCAGATTTATCTGGTTGACTAGGCTGATGGTTAGCTGCTGGCATATATCGTCTTGTGTACATTCCAGTGAAAACACTGCCCCAATTATCCACACGGTCCCTTCTCCAAAATAAACTATTAAGCGGCAGAATCTCCTTTGGTTGAATCGCTGCATCATAAAGCAACGTTCTCAATGCAGGTGCTCATTCAATCCGCTTGTTAAGTCTGATGTCACGTGTCACTGGGTCCAAACGTTCTATCAAATCCCAAAAGCAAACAATAAACGGTGCTAATATTCACTCACAATGTGCTGTAATACTACTGAAAAATCATGATGCTAACTTTTATCTCCATACAGAAATCTCAGATGGCCAGACAGCGTTTATCTTTTATGAATTATTAAAATATTGGTGCCCAGGACACCATGAGCCCAGTGACTGTAATTTATACCTTTAGTTTTTAAAGTTTTTAGTTTGAATGTGTGAATAAATAGTGCTTATAAACGGCTGTTGAGATTGAGTGCTCTCAATTGAAACAAGTAGAGGCTTGGACCCAGAAACTGTATTTCTTGTGTCACAACTTAACATGTTGTTGAAAAACAGATTAAATTTTTTTTTTTACTTTTTGGCTTTGTAATTCGTAACAAAATATTATTACTGGACCTTCTGTGATGTATGCCAGACTTTTACAATCATTTCGTTTGCTTAAACCCCATGCTCAAGTTCGTCTGCATCCATTTTTTTTAGTGCAATGCCCACATGTTAACATCCAATCAACAACCAAACCAAGAACCAAATCCCTGCTCTACATTTTGTCTTTTTCGATAATCTGTTATGTTCGGAAGTATGTCACGATACAGAAGAAAAGATCCTTCACCACTAGTGTTTCACAAGTAGTTTCTGCATCTGAAAAGGTTCAAAAAGTAACTAATACTACAATGATACATAAAACAGCTTGACTTCTATCAAGTGGCCAATCTTTTTAGCATTCTTAGAAGCAACAGGGTTAATGGTGCGACTCTCTCACAAGCAAATTACCGTAGTCGGCAGAGAAATGGAATCCCTCGCCTTCATTGTTACCATGGCAAAGATTACTAGAATGCTCTAACATTTTCACAGATGATGCAGAAAAAGTAACCATCATATAGCCAGAGTAAGTATCCTGGGCAAAGGAATGTTTCCAGATACAATAATGGGTTGAAAGCTGGAGAAGTGCTTGATGATTTCTAAAAGGAAAAATAATCTCTCTTTCTCTCCACCCCCTTACACATTCTCTCTCCCTCTCTCTGTCTCTCAGTCCCAGCCCCTGAAGGTGTCATAACTGTGCTCTCTCCCTCTCGCTCTCTATCACCGCCTTTCAAATCTTTAAAAGCCGCTGCTTGCCGTTTCTCACTCGTTCTCGGTTTGTATCCTCTGGCATTGCAGGGGACTCCCGGCTCTCAGCCTCACTAAGCTGAAAAACGAGCAAAGAAACAGAGAGGGCAAAGAGAAACAGACTTCCAGAAATAGCATCAGCCACGTACGGCACAACCGAGCATGGGGAACCTGAGACCCAGACGCAAGATGTCCTTCCTTTCCAACTTGACGCCCGTTGTCCTGTTGCTGATCATCCACTGTGGATCCTGGTCTTTGGCGGGTCGCTTGGGCCCCAACAAAAACTGCCTGACCTGCAAAGATGGGCACCCCTTGGGTGCGGGCCGGACCTCCAGGGACCCGGCTGGGGCGCCCAGCACAATCGTGTTGGCATTGGGGGAGCCCTGTGGGGTTTACACCCTGAGCTGTGCCAAGGGGCTTCGCTGTGTACCCCCTCCACGTGAACACAGCCCCCTTCAGGCTCTGCTGCAGGGCAGAGGCTTCTGCACCAAACAGAGCAGAACGAGTCCCACCAAGAGGCCCCACCCCACAGGTAAGAGTTTCAGCCAGTGGAAGCCTTTGCAGTGGAAGCCCTTCCTCCGTCTTGTAGCTTTGCCGGCGTTGTGCCGTGCCGCATACGGTGAGAAAATGCAATGGGTAATCTGCTTTAACTACCACAGCGAAATAGCTCGAGGATGCATTTCAGGTTCAGATGTGCTGGCAAGTCGCTGTGCTGCAGTGTCCATATCAGAGGCTTGGTAGGATGACAAAACTCTAACTGAACCAAGGACATGTTCATAAAGTGCCGGGAATAGCTGCTGGTTTGCATGTGATGGCTGTAAATTCCTTCAGGGTGTAAAGGCATTTCTGTGATTTGAGGCTTTCGCATGTCGTAAATACACATGATGAAGATCACTTGTAATAATGGAAATTTTTATGAATGTGCAAGGGTTGTATACGAGTACAGATGTGTGTGTGTGTGGTTGTGTGACAGTATATGAATTTTGCCATGCATATGGACATCAGAACTATTCAGAGCAGAATAGAGAGGAGCAACAGAGGAGATAAAGTAATGTGTAATGTGTGTGTTCTTGAGTGTGTATCAGTGTCACCCACATTCCTACAGTGTCATTTCAAGTAGCAGGTGAAATGTAGTCATGCAGTCTCCACCTACTGTTTACTTTAGGTCATTACAACTTAAGAGAGCCTGTATTGTCAATTCATGAGAATTATTTGAGGAACTATTCCCTAAAAATGTGGGTTTGTCCAGTTTAAGTACCCCAAATCAAACAACAACTCTTAAATCACAGCTAAACATATTCATTTAGTCGAATCAGTTTGTAATGCCTTTTTCTCAAAAATGCAGTCATAATTCTGTATTATTTTTTACAGGGCCACATCCTTCGAATAGTGGTGAAATAGAAAAGGTGAGTCTATCCTTTGGTTTTTGTTTTCTATAATTAATGCTCACAATGTAAACAGCATGAACAAGACAAAAATCTACTGGAAAAGAGCTAATTATGTTCTATTATTAATTATGTTTTATATCAATTGTTAAATTAAAATTAAATGTTAAAGAGACGTCAGCTTGTGGCTGTTAAATTAAAGCAGAACCTTTATAATAATTATAGAATTTAATATAATTATTATTTTATATTATTACACCAAACTCATTTGTGTACCTCTAGGTTGCGCTATATACAAAAAAAAATCTGTCTCAGAACAGAATAGAACAATCAAAATGCCTCTTAGAAATATACATAATACAAATGCTTAGTATGGGGTATTCCAACATTTTGTTTTCAACACTTCCTCACCAGGCTCCCTGTTGTAAGCTGCTCAACACTGTCTTGCGGGGTCTCGAACTCACCATTTTCCAGTCGGATCGGGACATCTACATCCCGAACTGTGACACTCGTGGTTTCTACAGGAAAAAGCAGGTACTGGTTGACTAAATTAATATAATATCATGCAGGAATTAAATTTTCAAGATTCAAGTGGCTTTACTGACATGGTAAAAAGGCTTTACATGGCCAAAGAATTGGTAACATTATCATTTAGAAGGATCATTTTATCACCGTTTACTCTTATTGATAGGTCTTCTGTTTTTTTTTTTTTAAATAACAGTATCTACCTTACTTCCTTGTGGAAGTTCAGAAGCTGTTTTTCCAGCTTAGTTTCCATAAATGAACTGAGGAGGAAGTTTTGATATCTGAAGGTCACCATTATGAGCCATTTTGTATTGCGAATGACAACCTTTGACGGTGTGCACAGTTGAATGACGTATCAAAGCCAGAACAATCTCCTGTTGTCTTGTAGTGTCGGTCCTCTAAGGGCATGCAGCGTGGCCACTGCTGGTGCGTCGACGAGATGGGCAACACCGTTCCATCACGTGCCGGGGAGGATGGCATTTTACCATGTGATGGAGAGTGAGGGAAGCGACAGCCCCACAGCTCTGAGCCTGGAGGAGGAGGAGGGGTACAGGGAGAGGGGATGACTTCAGCTTGGTGCAAGACACTGCCTGACCAGGACACTCCAGGGATAAACCACTTGACATGGGAATGGGCCCTCACTCAGAACATCCAGACCACGTTCACTGCCATAAACTCGAATAAACAGCATCAGAACACTAATGACCACTACACCACATGAGCTTAAGTTGGGATAGATCAGCTGTTACAGAGAGCTATTTAATTCCTGTACTCCTTTTTTGTTCATATGACACTCTGACCGCAAACGCACGTCGTGGATTATTTGTACATAAGTGAGGTTATTGTGGTTGGTCGTGTCATGAGGTGGAATATTCTTGAATGCTGATGGCTGTTACCTTTTTCGAGAACTATCTATCTATCTATCTATCTATCTATCTATCTATCTATCTATCTATCTATCTATCTATCTATCTATCTATCTATCTATCTATCTATCGTTTGTTTTTCCATTTAATATATATATATATATATATATATATATATATATATAAAATTTGTTGATCTATTTAATGAATTACGATGCCATGTATTTTTATATTGTCAGCAGTTTTTCATTGTCAAAACAGAGCTTATTTTATTTGCTAAGAGAGTGAGCGCCATGCGTTGGTGTCACCATAAAAAGGGATTAAAAACAAAAATACAATTTAAGCACACCCTTAAGAGCATTTACTGCTGTACATGTGTTTCTGTTTTTTTTATATAATTTTTGTTATTTTATGTCACAGTTGTTTCATTATTTATGTTGATCCTTCAGTATTGGAAAGTGTTACTATATCGCTTAATTTTCTATATTTCAGATGGTATTCTGGGTATTTTGTTCAGAACTCTGTGTATTTTCATTCCCAAAATGCATTGAGAAAAAAAGTGCACAAAATAATGTCTGATCAATGTACTTCACACTGATTTTGTTTTATCAGTATATGTGCCAGTAGTTGTGGGCCCTTGAAAAGGGACCCATTGCAAAAATTATAACGTGTGCAAGAACTATGAGACAAAATAAAAATGATACAGAGAAAAAATAAATGCATATGTTAATATAAAGACTGACTCTTTGCAGAATCTCATTAAGAAACCCACATGCATGAAACTGAATATGATAAATTATGAATACTACCAAATGCACATGCACAACTGAACATATTAAAAAAAAATTTAAAACCCAGAGGCGATGAATTAGCAAAGGCAACAAGAAGGAGCAGATGCTGCTGTTGGCTGCAAAGATACAGCCATATGCTCATACAAATGTCACATACAAATATCGCCTTGTGCATACTGAGCTACAGTGGGGAAAATATTTTTTTGATCCCCTGCTGATTTTGTAAGTTTGCCCACTTACAAAGAAATGAATTTAATAATTTTTATGGTAGATTTATTTTAATGTATAGAGACAGAATACCAAAAAAAATCCAGAAAAAACACATTATATAAAGGTTAGAAATTGATTTGCATTTCAGTGATTGAAATAAGTATTTGATCCCCAAGCAAAACATGACTAAGTACTTGGTGCAGAAGCCCTTGTTGGCAAGCAGAGGTAAGACGTTTTTTGTAGTTGGTCACCAGGTTTGCACACATCTCAGGAGGGATTTTGATCCACTCCTCTTTACAGATCCTCTCTAAATCGTTAAGGTTTCTTGGCTGTCATTTGGCAACTCGAAGTTTCAGCTCCCTCCACAGATTTTCTATTGAGGTCTGGAGACCGGTTAGGCCACTCCATGACCTTAAGGTGCTTCTTCTTGAGCCACTCCTTTGTTGCCTTGGCGGTATGTTTCGGGTCATTGTCATGCTGGAAGACCTATCTTCGGTGTTCTGGCTGAGGGAAGGAGGTTCTCGTCCAAGATTTTACAGTACATGGCTCCGTCCATTTGCCCCTCAATATGGTGAAGTCGTCCTGTACCCTTAGCAGAAAAACAGCCCCAAAGCATAATGTTTCCACCTCCGTGCTTGACTGTAGGGATGGTGTTCTTGGGGTCATAGTCAGCATTTCTCTTCCTCCAAACACGGCGAGTCGAGTTAATGCCAAAGAGCTCAATTTTGGTCTCATCTGACCACAGCACTTTCTCCCAAGTCTTTTCTGAATCATTTAGATATTCTTTGGCAAACTTTAAATGGGCCTGTACATGTGCCTTCTTGAGCAGGGGGACCTTGCGGGCACTGCAGGATTTCAGTCCATTCCGGCATAGTGTGTTACCAATGTTTTGCTTGGTGACTGTGGTCCCGACTGCCTTAAGATCATTAACAAGCTCCTCCCGTGTAGTTCTGGGTTGATCCCTCACCTTTCTTATGATCATCCTTACCCCATGAGTCAAGATCTTGCACGGAGCTCCAGACCGAGGCCAATTGATGGTTGTTTTGTATTTCTTCCATTTCCGAATAATCGCACCAACAGTTGTCTCCTTCTCACCAAGCTTCTTGCTGATGGTCTTGTAGCCCATTCCAGCCTTGTGCAGATCTACAATCTTGTCTCTGACATCCTTTGACTGCTCTTTGGTCTTGCCCATGGTGGTGGGAGAGGTTGGAATGGAAGATACAGACTGTGTGGACAGGTGTCTTATACAGCTAACGAGCTGATATTAGGAGTAACTTCTTTAAGTGGCAGGACTAATCTGTGTTCCACATGGGCACATAACCAATCTGTGGGAGCCAGAATTCTTGCTGGTTGGTAGGGGATCAAATAATTATTTCACTCACTGAAATGCAAATCAATTTCTAGCCTTTATATAATGTGTTTTTTCTGGATTTTTTGGTTAATATTCTTTCTCTATCCGTTAAAATAAACCTACCATATAATTACAGACCCTTCATTTCTTTGTAAGTGGGCAAACTTACAAAATCAGCAGGGGATCAAATAAATATTTTCCCCACTGTATGGTGACTGTGCATTTTTGCGAGCCCAGAACAGATTTTGCTTACTAAAAATAACTTTATGCTTTATCAGGGTAGAATATTTTGTTATATCAGCCAAGCAGTTACATATAATGCTATTTATAGAGTCCAGTTTTCATGAATATAAAGGAAAGATTAAATATTGCTGGAGCTTTAGTGCCAAGACAGATTCATGCACATATATACTCACACAACAATCCATATGCTTGTTTCCAAGGTAACAACATATAGCAGAATATAGCATATATCTGTGCTTACATCATGTCCTACTTTGTACCACTGTCACTTGGAGAGTTTATTCGCCCTGTAACGAAAGCAACATTTTTGAATGCATTATTCGCTGTGTCGAATCTAGTTATCAAAAACTATGGAAGCCAAAATATAGAATCTGCAAAGGAAGATATGACCAAATATATTTAAGTAGGCTATGTTTACCCACATACATTGCTGACATTAGATATACAATCATTCAAAAAACAAAAACAAAAAAAGTTCCATATTTTTTATGGTGAAGTGTACGATTTTCGGCAGCAAACAGAGCTGCAAAAAATAATGAATTTTCAAAAACGCTTCCCATGCATTTCGGCTATTGCTAGGACAACCCACTTTACGTGTTAAATGATAAGTAGACTAATTATAGCTCATTTCGACAGATTTTAGGAAAATGTGCGTTGTGTTTACCTGTGTAAAAGTTCACAATGCTAGCATGGCTTGGGTGGTTGCCAGAGTGCTGCTATGTGATTTCTCTCATTTCGCGCATTGTTATGCAGGCAGGTGGTTGCTCACTGGCCCAAACGTCAAACAACTCCACTCCAAAAGTCTACTGATATTCTGATCTCTACTACGGCTGAGTTCTTACTTCAGTCAAGCTAAATCGCCCCACTAGTTGAGGTATTTCTTGTGACGGGAAGTCAGATTCAATTTCGCGAATCGGTTCTTTCGAACGATTCTTTTCAAAGAACCAGATGATTCTTTCGTGTAGTTTACGTAGCCACTGGCGTGATGGCGTGCTACATTAAAGACTGTAGAATACCCTCTAAAATGTCTCAGTAAACCCATGTAGCACTATGCGTTTTTTCCCTTTCGATTAAGATGAATTATTATTGTTTATTGTAATTTTATGCATCCCAGCTCAGGTTGTCGCAGCCGTGATTCGGCTCAAATAGGCTAAATCCTATTGCAAGCCATTTAGAATCTAAATATAATTCGAATTTACATGAAACAATACTAATTCTCTTCTGGCTGAACATTTTTCGCACATTTTATTAGCCTTTTAGGCTAAATACAGCATGTTTCGTATTCATGTTGATAAAACTATGCTTTTCTTGATTTCTACGTCTTTCTATTTCTTGAAAACGACATCAAATTCTCGATTCGGCTCATTTTGTTTGGCATGTTTCCGCTCGAATCGCTGATTCGAGAACCGCTCGGACCGATTCAGTCCGATTCGAAAACTGACCGTTTTTTTTTTTGTTTGTTTTTTGAACCGCTTCAACCGATTCATTGAAAAGATCCACCTCAAAACAACGGTTCGTTCGGACATGTCAACCGCAGGAACGATTCAGACGAAGTTTAATAGTTATGGTTGGGTTAGCTTCGATATTGTTTCAGGGTCTCATCTCACCTGTACGTCCGCAAACTACGTGGCCTACACTCAGGTGAGAGTCTGACACATTCTTGCGGTTACAATATATCAAGCTCTGTTCCTCTGAACCTGTGGGAGGAGCATCTGTATCGCCGCTACACTTCAGCAACCTAGTGTTGTTCACTTCCATGAAGAATCGGTCCATCTGGGCCTGCAAACACAGCGGAAAACCGGCCTCCTCAGCATAGCGCTCGTGTTGTTTTCGACCTTTGATTGTCAGCTAGAGGAACCGGAGCAGCAACAGAGGGAGGCGGATCCGAGAGGAAAAGAGACCGCTGTGTATGTTACAGGGGAGTGACCGTGATGATGGCGTCCCTCGGTAACACCGGCAGCGCCTCCAGCCCGATGGTCATGCTCGCCCCCAAAACCAAGACCAAAAAGAAACATTTCGTGCAGCAGAAGGTGAAAGTGTTCCGGGCGAGCGACCCGATGCTCAGCGTGTTCATGTGGGGCGTTAATCATTCGGTAAGGTGGTGTATGATTCACTTAACTTCCTACATCACACAACTGCCATTTTATGAGCTAACAGTTAGCTGCAAGTACGTATGCTGGGGAATAGAGATCTTTATATGCATTATCTATTATTTAAGTGCATGATTTGTGTATATTGTTGATATGGATTTTGGCAAACCGGACACATTGTTTCATTGCACGCGGCGGATTTGCAACTGTCTGTTGTTAGCGATGTTCGATTTGCGAACGAGTCGTTCTTTTGAGTCGGATCTTTGAAATAGAGTTGGTTCACAACGCTAGTTTCTCGACGATTGGTCTCAAATCGGGCCAAGCAGTTCACCCGATTCTGGGCATTGTTTTACTTTTAGTATTGTTTAATTGACATGCAAATCGTATTTAGGTTCTAAATGACTTTGTTTTTATTATTTGAATTGCTTATGCAACGAATTTAACTGGGACATATGAAATTACAATAATCACTCATGTAATACGTACGAAAATAAAACATTTGAATCATATGTACCTATATATGTAACTCTGATTGAACGTTTTAAATAATATTCATCACCGGAATGACGGACCAACGGATTATGTACTTAACGTCACGAGTTAAACGAATCACTGAATCATTTCTTTGAACGGTTCTTTAACACTGTTCGAAAGAGCCGTTTGGCAAATGAGTCAGATTTCATATGACTAACTGGTGTAGAGAAAGTAACTCGTCGAAATATGCTTTTAATATCTTAACTTTGTCTTGTCTATATAATGTTTTTCTGCATTTAAATGTTTCATGCAAAAAAAAAAAACAATTTAGTAAAAATTCACGACTCTAATATGGCTAAATCATAGTGTTTTTAATTATGACTGAAATTCCTAAAGGAATCCTGTAAACGTTCATTTTTTGGGGATCCTGGAGGAAGTGATTGCTTTTAGAGGGATTTTATGTTATTTGAAGCATTTGGTTGTTGCCAGAGATGGGCAGTATTTTAATGAAATGTATTTAAAATGCGTTTTTGAGTATTTTGTATTTTGTTGGACAAAAAAAAAATCAAATGTGCTAATAGTACATCCAGCTAAAGCCTATCACAGTTTTTGGCTAGATTCAGGCGAATCAATTCGTTCGCGGTTCCATCTTCCAACTGGAAAAAAAAACAAAACAAAACAATGAAAGAAGCTGTTTTGGTGCTCAGTGCAAACTGGCCAAGTATGTGCTAAAATATATTCTATCAGATATTGCTCTCTAAATGTTATTACAGGACAGAAGGAAAAGCTGTGCTGCTCTACAACTTAGCTTTTTATGTGAAGGACTCGGGGCAGTTTTGCTGGGAAAATTCAGGGAAAGGGAAATGATCATAACAGTGCAATTTTAATGAACCTCATCTGTTGACATGATGTTGGTGAATCACATTGGCCAATTTGGCTGTCACTCGCTTGCATTACTATGGAGTGTGTGCAAGAGCATGAGCAATAAGTTGCTGGCCACAGCTCACTTAATGGCCACCGGTGTCGCTATAACAAGGGTTCCTGAATTCTACATATAATTAACAGCTAAATAGCTTAACAGCTAAATATCAGCATTTTCAGGAGTTAATCTCGAATGTGTTGAGAGTAAAAATAGCTTGGCGGTATGACGATTTCGCAGAACTGCTTAATTTTTGGCACGCTGATAAAGAAACGATAAAGAAACATGAAAAAATAAAGTTTAGGCATGCTTGATGGTATTCAAGAAAACATAGTCTGTTGTGTCTTAAGTGAACATTAGAAATGAGAAGAAAAATGGATCAGTTTATTGGCTATATTGTCTAGTGTTAGGGTTAAAGAATTGATGTTTAGAAGTTGTTCAACTTGAGAAGCACTTCTTTCTCTTATGTGTGTATTTAAAGGGTTAGTTCACCCAAAAATAAAAATTCTGTCATTAATTACTCACCCTCATGTTGTTCGAAACCCGTAAGACCTTCGTTCATCTTCTGAACACAATTTAAGATATTTTTGATGAAATCTGAGGGCTCTCTGACCCTCCCATAGACGGCAAGGTAACTACCACGTTCAAGGTCCAGAAAAATACCAAGATGATCGACAAAGTAGTCCGTGTGACATCAGTGGTTCAACTGTAATGTTACGAAGCTACGAGAATGCATTTTTGCGCAGAGAAAACAATAATAACGACTTTATTCCACATTTTCGTCTCTACTGCGTCACTTGTGGATGCGTGTTCACGACAGTATCATGACGCGAACGTGTGGTGGCGCCGGTGCTGACCCAGATCCGGCGTAATGTCCAAAAGTGACGAAAATGTGGAATAAAGTCGTTATTTTTGTTTTCTTTGTGCAAAAAAGTATTCTCATAGCTTCGTAGCTTTGGTCAGAGAGCCCTCAGATTTCATCAAAAATATCTTAAATTGTGTTCTGAAGATGAACGAAGGTCTTACGGGTTTCGAACAACACAAGGGTGATTAATTAATGACAGAATTTTCATTTTTGGGTGAACTAACCCTTTATCTCCAGTATTACTAAATGTATCTCTTGCACTTCAAATGATTGCTTCTAAATATTGTTTGTATTTTCAAATTACAAATGACTTGTATTTTAAATACATTTCTCACACCAGTATTATTTTGTATTATAAATTAAATGCATTTGATGAACACGTATTTGTAATTTGTAGCAAAATACTTTTTGATGTATTTGTGCCCGTCTCTGGTTGTTGCATAATTGCAAGCCTGGGAAATCTTCATGCAATGACGTGTTAGAAGAAGCCGTATATAAGCATTGAGTCATGCAGCGTTAGGATATGGAAAATCTGCGAGTGCAAAGTTCATTTCAGTTGCAAAAAGTTGTTTTTCCTAAACTGTTTTTCCAGATAAATGATTTGAATCAAGTTCCAGTGCCTGTCATGCTGCTCCCTGACGACTTCAAGGCCAACACCAAAATTAAAGTGAACAACCATCTCTTCAACAAGTATTTATCAAAAGCACATCATTATTTTACACAGATTTTCATTGCACTGTGTTCGCTGTGTCTACAGCTGCATGTGAACTTGTTCTTAGAAGCAGGAACGTTTACATTCATTTAAATGAATTCTTGTGATGACAGTGAAAGAGTGTAAATGCCAGCTTTTTCTGCAGAACAGCCGTTCCATCTTCAGGTGAATGAGAACTTTTTTTTTTTTAAGTTTTAATATGAAATGATCATTCTCTGCCTTGCAGGGAGAATCTTCCAGGCCATTTTAAATTTAAGGAGTACTGTCCGCAAGTCTTCAGGAATCTCAGGGAGCGATTCGGAATTGAAGATCTTGACTACCAGGTGACCTTTTTACCTTTATTTAAAAAAAAATAAAAAACCTAAACTTTTTGTGCATTGCATTAATTGAGGAATCGGCTTCTATTTGGACATCAAACATTCAAAGTTCTCAAATACATGTGAGCAGTTGTTGTCACTTGTCAAACTGCTAAATTGGTCTGAATTTTTGTGCTTGTGTGCATGGATGGTTTCCATCAGGTGTCCCTGGCCCGCAGTGCTCCCATGAGAGGCGATGGACAGGGGGAAGGTCTTCTCTTCACGTCCTATGACCGTACACTGATAGTAAAGCAGATATCCAGTGAAGAAGTAGCTGATATGCATAACATTCTCTCCGAGTATCACCAGGTATCTCACAACATACTGGTCAGGACATGCACCGTTAAGTCACGCTATATCAAAAGTTATATTTAATCTAACAGATAGTTAATATCTGCTCAACTGCTGTATCCTTCATGAAAGTGTCTTATGCACATTGGTATTTGCATACAAGTAGGATTCTAGAAGTGGTGACAGATCTGAAACTAGTATGACAACCAAATTGTTAGGAGGCACTGTCTGATTTATTAAACTTTAGCTTCAAAAGCTGGTTGCAAACAATACAGGCACATTATATGACCAGCATTTGTGTTTCAATGTAAGCATTTTTGCTGTCCACTTCAACTGAAATGTATTTGTGTACCATTTTAGTTTACATATTACACAAGTTTGCTTGCGTTGGAGAAATAATCAGACAAAAGAATTCAGACTCCAGCTATTTTTATGTTTAATTACCCAGTTGGGATCTGCTGGTCTGTTGTTCATTTCCTCTTCACACTGTCACACAAAACTTGTTCAGTCACTATAGTCATTTTCATGTTCCATCACACTTCCTTGAAATAGGTAAATTTCTCTTTTAATAATTGACAATAAGCTTTTGTTCTGGGTGCTTATGGGTATAGTAAGCACCCAGAAAAATGGCGCCGGATGGGTTAGTAAATTGAAATGGGTAAATTGCTCTTTTAATAATTGACAATAAGCTTTTGTTCTGGGTGCTTATGGGTATAGTAAGTTGGTTTATGTTGTGTTTGTGGTTGATACAGCGGTAGTCTTAGATTGTGTACACCTTTTGGCATGCATATGGCATCATGATAAAGTTTTGGGTTATCATTGTGGTGTTATATTCACAGGTGTGTTTGTCATGAGTAGTTAATTTAGCCCACAGCTGAAATTGTCCAAAAACAGACACCATGAATGGTGTCCATCCTTAGATTTATTTATTTTATTTTAAATTTTTTGTGAAAGATATTCATACTTTTGTTCACTAAGGAGACATTAAATTAATCAAAATTGACAGTAAAGCCATTCATAATGTTACAAAAGATTTCTATTTCTATTTTCTTTCGTGAATCGTGAGAAAGGTGTCACAGTTTCCACTAAAATATTAAGCAGCATAACTGTTTTCAACATTTATAATAAGAAATGTTTCTTGAGCAGCAAATCAGTATATTAGAATGATTTCTGAAGGATCATGTGACACTGAAGACTGGAGTAATGATGCTGAAAATTCAGCTTTGCATCACGGGAATAAATGACATTTTCAAACATATTTTAATAGAAAACGGTTATTTTAAATTGTAATAATATTTGTACAGTATTTTTGATCAAATAAACACAGCCTTGGTAAGTATGAGAGACTTATTTTACAAACAATACAAGATACCAACTCCAAACTTTTGAGCAGTATTTAAATGTATTTGTATTTTTAGTCTTTTTTTGGATGTATATCTTTTTAAAACTCTTGTTTTTGTGCTTGTGTAAGTGTTGGGTTAGCGTCGCGTTTTGAGTGCCTCTGTATTGTTTGCAGTGCTGTGACGGCCATGAGATAAGTTTGTGTGAGTGGGTTTTTCAGTTTCCATTGTAGCAGAATGAGCAGATTTTAATCGAGACTGTGCTTCTGCATTTGCACTGCCTTTGCAGTATATTCACAACATGTCCTGAGGGTGCACTAGCACGTGTCCCAGACTCTATAATGACAAATTTCTTACTAAATGTTTAACTCTAAGCTAATATTTGTTTTTTAAGTGCTATTATCATGCATTTCCCTTCATATTCCATTCAGTTTTAGTTCAGCACTGCTGATAAGAAGTTAGTTTAGGTGTGCAGTGATGCAGAGAGGGAAAAACACTGTCATTTATTAAGCCTGTGGGCTTGTCATGGTGCTGCATGATGAACTGTGTTCCACTGAATGAACATTTTGACTCTGAAGCTTTATGGGTAAAAGTCCCAGAATATAATTCCATATGTTTTGTGTTGTGTCTCGCAGCATATCGTGAAGTGTCATGGCAGTACACTCCTCCCTCAGTTTCTGGGCATGTACCGGGTTACGGTGGAGAGTGAGGACACGTATCTGATCGTCATGAGGAACATGTTCAGCCACAGACTCATTGTCCACAGGAAATACGACCTAAAGGTAGGAACTGTTCCTGGCGGCTGAGATGAGATGTTGTTTCTTCAGGATTGTTTTAACTCTGATGCTGTGTGCCTGAACTTTTCATAGCGTGACTGATATTTGTCTTTGCACACATCATTAACTTCATGAGCATTGAGCTAACAGCACCTAAATCATGCAGCACATCCCCTTAGACCTGGTTTAAGAGATTTAGGTGGACATGATTGATGATTAGTTCATGAATAGTACCTCAGATGTAGCTGTTATTGAGGAACCGATTGCTGGGCTTCACTGTCAGAGTTGTAAATTGAAACTCTAAAATTGCATTCTTATGGATGAATTTCAATGAGAACACATTTTTTTCCATCCTGTTGAATAGGCAATACATTTATTGCAAAATAAAATTAAGAAAAATAATTAATATTATTATTATTAAGACTATACTAGTATCATATTTTTATATTTGCACTTCAGTAGCATGTTAGGATAGATTATACATGAATCAATTCAAACTGTCAGTAAATAAGTTCAGTACAATTATTAATATTTTGGTAATGTTCTTGTATTACATATTAATATTAATGGTATTACAGCTGTGAAACTACATACAAAAAATACACGTTCTGAGATATGAATTGTGAATTTTATTAACATTAATCGTCCCCCTCCCTTATTCACCTCAAAATTTTAAGGAAGCTGTGCCTCCCCTGACGAGCCGCCACTGTTTAGTACTCACATGCTGTGACAGCCGCTTTCTGTCCGTGTGCTTCAGATGTGTGCGCTCAGAAAACCGTATATCAGAAGTTTAAACTCATACGGTTTAAAACGCATGATTTCAGCGTGATAAACATGATAATCAGAACCAAAACAGAAGTTTTTTAGCAGGTATGAGCTGTAATGGCGCAGCTCTATTCTGAAAAAGCAGCAGCTAATTTGCATTTAAAGAGACATGCTCTAATACAGCGTGTTTCTGCTTCCACTCAAAATATGCATTTTCAAAATGATATAATAAATGATCTGTGGGGTATTTTGAGCTGAAACTTCACAGTTACATTCTGGGGACCCCTGAGATTTATATTACATATTGTAAAAATGGGCATAATATGCCACCTTTTAATGTCCAGACTTGTTTATTGCTATTTAGATTTTATGCCACAAGAGGGTGTGATTGCTCTCATGATGTACAACAGAGACTAATCCACAGCAATTGGTCTGTTAGAGCGTCTGATGCTGATACATTTAATGAAAGACACACTCAAGACTCTCTTAAAAAGAGTCTAACATTGTGTTTTTATTCAGGGCTCCCTGATAGACCGTGAGGCCAGTGACAAAGAGAAGGTAGGACGTCAGTCCAGATCATTTTCAAAGTTACCTGATGCAACATCAGACACAATTCTGACATTCTTACTACTTCTAATGCAGGTAAAAGAACTGCCGACTTTTAAAGACATGGATTTCAGAAATAACATGCAGAAGGTGTACGTGACAGAAGAGCAGAAAGAGAAGATTATGGAGAAACTAAACAGAGATGTAGAGGTAAAGACTTGTACTTTTAAAAATGTATATGTCATGATGAACTGTAAAAGGTTCTTAAATCCCTGCTCTTCATGTTCCTGTGACGATAGTTCCTGGTGAAGCTGAAGATAATGGACTACAGCCTGTTGTTAGGCCTCCATGACGTGGCACGTGGCGAGCGGGAGGAAGAGGAGGCCGAGGAGCCCAGCTGTGAAGATGACACTGATCCTGAAAACGGCCTTGCTCCAGCCGTGCAGGTGGGCTCGTACGGCACGTCGCCGGAGGGCATCGCCGGTTACATGAACTCCTTCAAACCCCTGGGACCTGGAGAATTTGACCCTTACATTGATGTATACGCTGTCAAAAGTGCCCCAGGTAAGTTCTGGCTGGTAAAACGGAGAGGAAGTTGAGGATATAGAGGGGAAACCACATGTGTTTAGCATGCATGGAAGAGGGAAGCGGGAAAAAAGGTCATATGCGTGTTTGTGTTGGATTCCAGGAGCGCCACAGAGGGAGGTGTATTTCATGGGCCTCATTGACGTGTTGACGCAGTACGACACTAAGAAGAAAGCTGCACACGCTGCAAAGACCGTTAAACATGGCGTGAGTGGAAAAACAATTTTAATGCACGCTCGTCCAGCATAATTTGCTTAATTCTGACTTGTATGAGGTTATAATAACATGACTCATCCTGTTCCTCCCTTTCAGGCTGGTGCTGAAATATCTACGGTTCATCCAGAGCAGTATGCCAAACGATTCCGTGAATTCATCTCCAATATTTTCGCATAACCACTTCTGGGTGTCTTTAGCAACACTTCAAGGTCACATTTCACCCCAAAATCAAAAGAGAAAAAAATTATATTTTGCATAAAGAAATTGGGTCTATTTTTAGGACCGGTAAGTTATTTTTCATTGTGACATTATTTTTATGACAATAAACACATATGCCCCTGTTACTATAATATGTCCAGATGTTTTTTTTTTGTGATTATCATTGCAGTAATAGTTAAAAAAAAAAAAATTTTTGTCCGTATATGTGTGTGTATATATATATATATACACACACACAGATAAAATAAATGTATTATTGATTTTCTTTAAAGTACTGTTATTGAGTGTGATTATAGCACAAATTGAAGCATTTCTTTTTATATATATATATATATATATATATATATATATACACACACAGACAATAATATTACTCAATTCAGTAATTTTTATTAATATTAGGTGAGGTGATATTATTATTTATATTACAAATGGAAGTATTTCTTATTTTAAAAAAATTTTGTTAATACAATTTACTATATTTTGTGTGTATGTACTGTGTGTGTGTGTATATATGCATGTATAAATGTATACATACAATATATATATATATATATACATACACATACACACACATTTTGCATTATTATAATGAGAATTTGGAGGGGAAATGTGTTTTATTATAAAAATAAAGTCTGAATTTTACAAAATCTTAATAGTGTTTAATAGATTAAATTTTTTTAAGCAAAATATAATATTTTAGTTTCTTTTTTTTATTCTAGGGTGACGTATGCACCGTTCTTCATGTGCGTCACAGGTTTTGTCAGATTCACTCAACATGTTTTTGCAGTCTGTATACTGCCGTCACATAGGTTGATTATTTTTTTTAGCCTCTCTTGGCTGTGCTTCATATTTTCATAACATGTTATTTAAGTACAACATGTTGACAGGAACTAGACATTCTCATCCACACTACATCTACATTCATTAAGTTTGTATTCACAAATGAATAACACTAGAATAGATTCACATGAAATCAGCGTGTGGCACAACCTACAAACATGGGAGCATTGCCTAATCTGTTAAGGAGACATAACTCCAAACCTGTAGCAGTGACATAATGTGTTCTTGGTATGGTCTCTCTCTTTCTTTGGACTTTGGCTTGGCAGAGAGAGAAACCTTTGCCTTAACCGCTTGCAGAACCGATTGTGGAGAATAGCAGAAACTCATGTTGTCCAATGCTTTAAGTGCACGCTAGCTTCACTTGAATTACGCAGCACTAGAATGTTGTGAGGAGGATGACAAGATAAAATACTTATAAAATGAAAATACACACACACAAACTGACCAGCCGGTGACCCTAAGTGTACAATAAGGGTCCAGATTAAAGTAGTAATGTGAATTGAATGCTGACTGTTTATATTGATAGATGGAGCACACCCTCGTCTCTTATTTGAGCTATTTTATGCAGTTAGCCTTAATGCAGAAAAGAGGAGTTTTGTAGTATGTAGTAGAAATATTCTACCAACACTGAGCTGATTTAGTATGAAATGCCTTATTGTTGCATTTTATTTATTTTGCAAATCAGTGTTTGGACCAAATATATTTTTCAGAGATTTCCAAAAACATGGTTTCTGTTATTTATTCATTTTAGGTTTGTACAATTGCAATTGGCACAATTACAGTATGTCCATAATAGTTGTACTTGAAATGGTATTTTTAGAGCTGTTTTAACACCTTAAGATGTTACATTAAGACAAGTTGTTACATTGTGTTCACATAATGCATGTAACGACTGTAATTACCAATAATGTGCATTCCTAAGTACAATAAAAAAATAATAATTCTTATATATTGGGTGAAACAAGTTGAGTCAACATTTACATATGCATTAAATTTGTATACAGTTTCAGTCAACATTTGGACTTCTACTATTTGTCCATTTGTTCATTGGACTGCCAAGAATTAAAGGGTTAGTTCACCCAAAAATGAAAATTAGCTTTTTACTTACCCTCGAAGCATCCTAGGCGTATATGACTTTCTTCTTTCAGATGAATCCAGTCGGAGTTATATAAAAAATTGTCCTGGCTATTCCAAGCTCTATCATTGCAGTCAGCGGGTGTTGCAGTTGAACAGTCCACAAGTCGTCAAATAAAGCTCACGCATTCATAATAAACGTGCCGCAGACGGCTCCGGGGGGTGAATAAAGGCCCCCTGTAGCGAATCCATGAATTTTTGTAAGAAAAATATCCATATTTCAAACGTAATAAACACTTTTCTCTCACTTCCGTTATCTGTAATACGGGGATCCGTTCCGGCGGAAGGCGTATGACGTATGCGCAGCACGCGCGCCTCTGAGATATGCTAGTCTCGCGAGTTTGTTTAATAGGAGCAAAGGAAGCAAAGTTTCCTTACTTTAGCAAAGGAAAACCAGTCTCCTCTTGGTTTAGATCGAAATCCTCCGACATTTTTCTTTGCAAATCTTCGGTTTGTACTTCTAATTCATGACCGGCGTTTTGTTTTGTTCTCTCTCCGCATTCGTCACTAATCACGTGGAGCCGTGTGAGGCACGTTTATTATGAATGCGCGAGCTTTATTTGACGACTTGTGGACTGTTCAACTGCAACACCCGCTGACTGCAATGATAGAGCTTGGAATAGCCAGGACAATTTTTAATATAACTCCGACTGGATTCGTCTGAAAGAAGAAAGTCATATACACCTAGGATGCTTCGAGGGTGAGTAAAACACAAGCTAATTTAAATTTTTTGCGTGAACTAACCCTTTAAGAAAAATTGATTGCAAACGCAATTTTGAAACAGTTTCATTAAAACTGGAGGCCATTCACTGAATTAAATTTAAAATGTAATTTCTATATAGCTCATAATAAGCTTCTATTTTTACTGTAGCTGATAAACTTGGAAAGAATTGAGGTTTCTGTAATTTAGCCGGGGCCTCCGTGAGGTCAAGGACAGGATCCACCTAGCCCTTTCCAGGAGCTGTGATTTTGCTGACGAACTCTTTCCTGTTTCACTAGCAAAAAGATGTACTCTTAACAATGGGGAGCGTGCAGGGGAAAAAAAGTTAATCGTCCAGCAAACTGCTGACGAATTCTTGTGGTTGTAGGAGTAGCTGGAACATGGAGTTCAGGGCGTCACATTCTCCTCAAGCCTTCAGGGCGTCACATTCTCCTCCTCATACTGTGCTGGGTTAAGGTCATATTTTACCCTCAGTTAAGTAGGTTAGCACATTCCAGAGCAGTATTAGAGTAAAAGCCAATCATAAATTAAATATACATAGAAAACTGAGGGTCAATATTCATACATTTAAAAGTGAAAAGTACAAAATAGGCCTCATTTTGAACCAATAGTCTCTGATTTATTTCAATAACTTTTTTGATTTTGATTTAGCAGATACTGCTAATATTTTTGTAGTGTATGTGCACTTTCTGGCATTGCATATTCAGATGACCTATACTACATTTGCCAAAACATGTAGTATACAAAAGAGCATTTGAGCAAAATGATCCCATAAAGCAATGTGCTTGGCCCGACCTTCCATTTCCAAATAATGAACTATAATATCAGCCATGATTTTTACCACTTTTTTGTTTACTCTTATTTCATTGGACTGCCAAGAATTAAGAAAAATCGATTACAAATGCAATTTTGAAACAGTTTCATTAAAACTTGAGGCCATTCACTGAATTAAATGCACCCTAGCAAGGTCACCTGTATGATGTTACTGTAACATACAAATGTTTGAATTATCAGTCGATGCTTGTTTAAGAAATATTTTTCAGTATGCAGTGTAGTGCATATTTTTCAGTGAGCTAGTATTTAATTCTGAACAGCCATATACACAGGAATATATTTTTACATTTGTAAACACGTATGTAATTGCCCATTGAAGTGATTTGTTTATTGTATAATTCACATAATTTGTTCTACTCATATTTCATGAATTATGCCCTTTGTTGCTGACAGACTTGCTATAAATGTCATTTTTAACCCGAGTCGTGCGGTACTGCTAAGAGAGTGTTCAAAAATGTCTAAACACTGAAGCCAACCCAAGCAAGCAATCAACCCAACAACAACATTTCAAACATTTGTTCTTTGAAGCCAAAAGCTGCTAGGTAGAAATGGATGTCTTTAAATCAGATTAGATTAGGAGTCAGTTTGTTGTGTTCTCGAGTGTGTGCACTTCTGGAGCAGTTGCTGAAATTGTCAGAGGGGGATGATGGGGGTGTTGTGAGGGGGGTTTGATGTACAGCTGGCATCCTACCTCTCTTGCTCTGCCTGCCACTCACTGCCCCTTCGACCACGAAAGCAGTTCCTGCCATTGTCCTGCTGGGGGCTGTGTTTTTTCAGCATATCAAGCACAAACCAGCTAAAAAAAAAATTCCTTTTAGACTTTCAGAGCTGTGAAAAGATTCTCTGGAAAGAAAAAAACCATACAGGTTTATCTTTCTCTTTTCGTGTTCAGATCAAAGCTGTCAATCCACATATATCTAAATAATTCGCAGTTGAGCTGTGGTGCAGCAAGCTAAATAATTCATAATCATAAATGAAAGGCACCTATTGTTAATAAAACAAACTTGAACTTGAACCAGTTTCTGGTTTCCTAAAATAACCACACAACTTATTTATAATACATTTTTGTGATGTTTATTTACAGTTGTTGTTGTTTTTTCAATTCAAAACCCATTTGCTTTAGAGGCAGAATTTAAATTCCATATTGTAGTATTGATAATATTGCTTCTTAATTATAAATTGTTTGTTTTTGCCTAATTTGCATGTAGATCAAATGAATATGCTAATGTAAATCCTAACTATCCAATATCCACTTTATTTAAAAATGCTACTTAAGTGCTAAATTTAGATTGAGATAAAATGCAAGAGATGCACTGCAGTTGTTTAAAACAGTGAATATCACCCCAAACACACTAGCAGACCTCACACAACCTTTCCTAAAGTTGATTTTTTTTGTTTATAACACAACATTGGCTGAATTCTTAATGCTTTTAGCAACCAATGTGCCTGCTCATTAGTACAGATTTGCTGTGCTTTGAGTAACGTGTAACATATGCACCCTGGAGCTTGTTTTAATCCTTATTTTGTTGTTGCACCACACCCTTGTGCAACTACTTTAATTCCCTCTTGGCTCCATGCGTTGTTTAGACCAGTGCTCTGAGAAAAACAAACATTCTCTCTGGTTATATGAATGATATTATCTGCAGTCAAAAGATTCTTGGAGTCTTTCCTATCGGATTCAACCCCCTCCTGTCCTGTGAGGATGTCCTGTCAGTGTGACGGTGGAGCAACCAGGCGCCTGAGAGGGAGAGGGTAGAGCTTATTTTGCCCTACAGCCCAATGTATGGCTAGATCCCACACTACGTTCCAGTCGAGCAAAGCCTCCAGTGATATTTCTCCAGGACTGCTTCTACCAAGGGCTCAACCCTGAGAGCCTCATCTGCGGTAACCACATAGCAAGGTATGTCTCCTAACCCTTTGTCATATGGAAAACAAGAAGACTTTGATTAGCACTGATACCTGGTGTAATTGCTGGGGTTATGTTGACTTGAATTTTCAAATTGGGGAACAAGAACCTAATAATACATTTGGTGCCAAAAGAGCAGGGGTGGGCAACTCTGGCCCTTAAGTTCTACTCTTAAAACTTGCTGAGCTGGAAAAAAAGAGACGGCTTTTAGGGGAAAATGCCTTGCATGTAATCCTCTGACAGCAGGGGTGGACAACTCTGGCCCTCAAGGTCCACTTTCCAGCAGAGTTTAGCTGCAACCCTAATCAAACCCGAAAAATCTAAACCAAAGTCTTCAGGATTACTTGGAGAATTTCAGGTAGGTATGTTTAGGGTTGGAGCTAAATTCTGCAGGACAGAGCATTTGTCCACTTTTAGATGATTTTGTATCAGACATTTTTTGCCTTTCCCAGCTCGGCAAGTACAATACTTATTTACTTGTGCAATAGCTCAAGGTAATCCTTGTAAACATCCTTTTAACAAACTCTTTGTCTTTCCGTCTGCAGAACATGACGTACGATCTACACAACTCGTCGTACGACTTCTACAACGGCACGCCGTGGTTTGTCTACGACTGCACCATCCACCTAGATCCGGATGGCCGACGGATCACACTTTTCCTCCTTTACCTAGTGCTCTTCATGGTAGGGTTGGCCGAAAACACCCTGGTGGTGTGGGTGAACTGGCGAAGGCGTCATTCGGCGAACGGCGTGCTGTTCTGCATCATCAACGTGAGCTTGTCCGACTTGATGGTGATCTTCACCATGCCCTTCTTCATGCTGGAGGTGACCTTGGACAAGGTTTGGCTGTGGGGCCGGTTCCTTTGCAAGGTCACGCACCTTGTATATGTCATAAACTTCTACAGTAGCTCCTTCTTCCTGGCCTTCATGACCTTGGAGCGATACCTGTCCCTGACGCGACCCAACAAGCCCGCCTGCTTTCCGACGCAGCACAAACGCCGCTGGTTTCTCTGCGCTGGGATCTGGCTCCTGTCGCTTGTGCTGGCCTTGCTAGAAAACGTCCACGTTGACTTGTTGGAGTGGGACGAACCAGGCTGCTACTTGGTTCCTGAGCAGTACTACACAGAGTGGTTCGTGTCGGTTTCCTTCCTCTGCCTGATATTCCAGTTCCTGGGTCCGGCGTCTGTCATCATCACCTGCAACGTCCTGATCGCCCGAGCCATCCGCACAGTCCCGGACATCCAGAATCGCCGGGACGTGTGGTTGGTGCACATGTACTCACTGGTCTTTGTGGCCTGCTGGCTACCGTACCATTTGGTGTTGTTCTTGTTGACAGTGGACGATCTGGACCCGCACCTGTTCTCCTGCAACATGGTCGGGGTGCTGTACTTCTCTTTTAGCCTTGTGCAATGCTTGTCGCTCTTTCACTGCATTGCCAACCCAATCCTCTACAACTTCCTCAGTAAGAGCTTCCGCAACAATCTAATAAATGCAGTGATCAGCCGCATCTCTTTACCGCCGACCAGTGCGCCAACTAACGCTGTAGCCGACAATGCAGGGATAACGGCAGTAAAAGAGCGGAAGCTCAGTAACGCCAGCACGAGTCACTCCGACATTGGCGCGTGAAGAGGGAAACTCCTAAATGACGATTTGGTGAAACACAGCACATGAATGTGCTACGAAAGAAATGGCCTTGTTGAGGCCATTGTTTTTGGTCAGTTGCCTGGTAACTAGCCATATTTTCTCCTGTTTTTCTCACCTCAGTATTGCTAACAGTGCAAGGAAGGAAATATTGTCAACCTTTCGTAACCTTTATTTCCACCGGTTCCTATTGTTCTATCTAGGAACTAATAAAAGCTCTGTCCACATGCCAGTATTTGTACAAAGACTGTTTTGATTGTTCTGCTCAACAAAAACGTTCACTTAGCTGCCCATATGCGCAATCACAACACCTAGAGCTGTTTTATTGGCCTTTGAGCTCAGCAACTTACGTGTACATATTGTGGATGTGATGTCATGGGAAAAAAATTTGAATAAATTTTTTTTAAACAGGTTTGAGTGAAAGTGGCAAATCGTGTAGGCTAATACCAATTCTTGTTGGCATGTGCTGCTCCAATGACAAAAAAAATTCCACTATAGAAATGTATGTTGGATATAAATACGCTGTATTTAACATTGATAAGTAGTGGTGCTGTGTTAAAATTATGTGAATATGGCCAAAATGTAACTGTTAAAAAGACAAGACTCTGGGAAGTTTCGTAAGTACTGATTTTATTCAGAACATAAGTACAGAATTCATTTCTGATAGTGACACTGAACATGAATAAATCATATAAATAACACTGAAGTAATATAAGGCAATTGTGTCATGTTGAAAATAAAATGTAGTATCAAGTCAAGATATTAACAGTTTTATGATCACAACATCAGCTGCAAACCGTGGCAAAGCACTGGCAATGCGCATTTTTTTCCTAAAAATAAAACTGATTGACTGATAAAAATGTTAAAACCAGGCATTTTATAAGGTTCAGCCGGTATTTTCTGTGCTACATTACAAATAAAGCTATACCAACCACAATGTCCCAGCAGTTTTGAATACATACTTTGTGGCTTGACCAATGACATCAATTATGAATGCACCGGTGTGCTAAATCCATTTTGAATTGAACAAGAAATTATTTAAATGTACAATGTAAAATTGTCCAATATAAGAAAGAAAAAGCATATAACTGCTGCGAAAATGGTACAGAAGAGCATCACAGCTTTCTAAAGAGAATTGTTATTTATTCATGACACAAAACCATTTGCACAAAACACTCTGATATGTCCCGAGTGAAGAAAGTGAACACTGCAATATGAACTGACTGATGTATTAGCACCTCGGTCTGAATCGCTTCTCTTTTCCGAATGAAATTATGTAAGAAGAGTTTTGCTTTATGTATAACATCCAAACTATATGATACTACATCTCATAAACGAGTAACTATTTCTAATTTAGTCTGTCAATGATATACAACACTACTATAAAAATAACGGCTATTCTATAAAAGAAAAGTACCGTTATATATTTTTTTTTTTTTTTTTTTAAAAGGACCATTTTATTTATATCCTTGACCTAGACTAGACCAGTGCTTTATTTATCAGAAAACATAGAAAAAAGTCTTGGTTTATTCTCAGCGTGCACTTGCATTGGAATATCCAGAGACCTTTAGCTTATTATGATAAGAGTTGCCAGAAGAGTATACAGAGGTAATCGCAGATCAGCACTTGGAAAAGCATCCCATTAAAAATAACTTAATTAAAACACTACAAATCAAAAGTTTGGACACACTTGACTGAATTTGTTTGCGGTGATCTTTAAAAATCCTCTGATCTAACTGCTTATACTTAAAAGGTTGACATTGGCTTTGAAGATAAAAATAACTTGTGTCTGTGCAAGAATTTCTTTACAAAACTAAATTTGTGTTTGGACCAGTGACTGAAAAGGAGCCAAAAAGTGCTGAGCACACATGTAAACTTCTTTAATAGTGTTCAAACACTGTCTCGTAATGTTCTTGGCAAAGGTTTGAAGAAACTACATTATAAGATGTTTATTTTTTTGATTGGTTTTGATTACGTTATTATTATTCTAAAATGTAAAAAAAAAAGAAATAGAAATAAGTAGGTGCGTCCAAACATTTGATTGGCAATGCAGCCTTGCTCAGTCTCTCTTGCCATCAAGTGGTCAAGTATCAGCACTACATTTTTAAAATAAAGTTTTACCTTTAATTTAGTCTTTTAAAAACAAGAATCGTTCTCATTCTGTACACGAACGACACAAAGACGATCACGTTAAACACTTCATTAAATTCTAAGTCTACTCTCATTTGTCCTCAACATACTAAGTAAGCGTGGGCACACAGTGTGACGGAGCGTTCAGAGAGGGCGAGTTTCAGGTGTCCATGTTAGGGACGGGCTCTTTAGAGTGGTCGTTATACATAAAGGTCTCCTCGATGTTGAAATCGGGTGGCAGCTGGTCTTTGTGGAGCTCCATGTGCGAGGAAACCATCTTAAGCGTGGAGAAAAACAGGCCGCAGACGGTGCAGCGGTACATGAGGGCGCCCGAGTGCGTCTTTAGGTGGCAGATCATGGTGGAACGGCCACGGAAGAAGCGCAGGCATACTTTGCACTGGTAGGGCTTCTCGCCCGTGTGGATGCGAAGGTGGTATGTGAACTCGCCTGAGTGTGCGAAATGCTTACCACAATACCGGCAGCGATACAGTTTTTCCCTAAGCCCTGTTCCGCCACCAGAGTTGCCGTTCAGTACGAGTCCAGCAGGAAACGGGGCACCGCCATGAGCCATTTTGTCCTGCAGGTTGAAGCCTAGGCTTAAGTTGTAACCTGCTTTACCTGAGCCACTCGCCTCCATAGGCGAGGAGGAGGATGAGGAGTATTCGAGGATCTGGTCTGCCTTGCGTTTGGCCGGCCATACCTGGCTGCCCTGGAGCTCGTTCGAATGCACGCTGAGATGGTAATGAAACGCGGTTTCCGAGCGGAAGGTCTGCGGACACAGGAAGCAGCGTAGCTCGGCCTGGCCTTCTCCACTGGTCTCCGGGCTGCCGTCGGCCCGTTTCACCGCCGCTCCTTCCTCTGTGTGTAGAGACAGGTGTCTTTCCAGCAGCGCGCTCTCCAGGAAGGGGCTGGCGCATTGTGGACAAGTGTAAATAGGAAAGAGGTGTGTCAGTGTGTGCCACAGGAGGGTGCATCGAGAGGGCTGAGACAGCTGGCACACTCCACAGCGTAATGTACTCAAGCATGCGTGGCTCTGAACGTGGTCCCTGACAGCCTGAGAAAAAAATTATCCATTATTAATATAACCAAATCAATTAAATTAATTGAAATACATTGTTAATACTAAAGTAAAAAATGACAATGGAATTTGGACTATATCATCTTTCTACATTATTTAGTAGTGTTGTCAACATAAATACTAAACAATAATAAATACTATAATATTAACAATATTACAATATCTCAAGATAATCTTACAAAAATGTGAGATTTGTCTAAGGGAATCAGTCTAAAGTCATTTTCTTCCTTTACCAAGCAAGTTAGCAGCATGTTACCAATTGAATACGGTTTTTTATGTTATATTGAAATAAATAAATAAAATATTTAAAATAGTTTTTGAATATTTATTGTATTATTTGATACAGCAGTTTTTATTTGTTCTATTACTTAGAAATAGTTTGTTTTTTTAATACGGTTTACTTGATTAAATACTTGAAACTGTAATTAATGCAGAATGTTAGATTTTTTGCATATTATTTTAATACAATCATATTAACTATATTTCTATATTTAAAATTCATGACACACACACACTACTATAGTATGCATACATTTTTTTATTTAGTTTTTATTTTTATATTTTCAATTTTCATATATTTTCAGTTTTCAGTAATTTTATGTGCTTTTGTCATTTTTATTTATTGCTTTTATTTAGCTTTAATGTATTCACTTTAGTTGTCAGTTTTAGCTATATAGAAATTTTAGTACTTATTATTATTTCAGTAAGTTGCCAAGTTTTTTTAAGTTTCTCCTATACTTACATATTCCTATATTTCAACTTCAACTTATATTTTTGCAATAAGTGGCCAAGTTTTTTAAGTTTTTCATTGAATATTTACATTTTATTTCAGCTTTAATTCAATTAACGATTTCAGCTTTATTTCAATTAATTAGGGTTACAAGTCTTAAAAAAAACAAACAAACCTGTTCCACTAACCTTAAAATCATTCACCATAGATTTAGCACAGATGGTGCACTGCAGTTCCCCTCCTTGTCGTTGGGAGGCTCCGTTCAGTTGGTCTGGATTTTGAGGGGCGCACTTGGCAGCTGACTGACGCCTGTGGTGAATCAGTGCGGATTCAGTCCGAAACTGATGCTCGCAAACGTCACAGGAGAAGAGCAAGATGCCCACGTGTGTGAGGGCATGAACAACAGCAGCAGCGCGGTCTGAGAAGGAGGTGCCACACACCTGACACGAACCCGTTTCCGAGAGGTGCGTCTCAGCGTGAGTTTGTATGACGGAGTTTTCCGCCAGAAGTAGCATCCCGCACGATTTGCATGGCTGCGATGACGGCAGTTGTCCGAGAGACGCCCCGTTTTCACCATTCTCAATGCACATCAAGTCCTCGTCGTCCTCTTCCTCCACAATGAAGTGCTCCTCCTCATCGCTCAACTCAATGATGTCCTCTGAAAGTGCTCGCCACTGATCGCCACCCTCCGTCTGCTCTTCCTGTAGTCGGTGCCTCTTCCTAGAAAGATCTTCCTCAAAAAAATCGGAATCTTTGATTGGTCCAGCAACGGCCCCCAGCTGCAAACTGTCCAAAGGGTCACTGGAGGATGACGAAGGGGCGCAGGTTTCACCTCCAAGCTGGGCTGAAGAATCAGGGACGGAACATTGCTCCTGAGGCCCAAATGTTGATTTGCTACCATTGACAACAAGCTGGTCCACTGAGTTACTTCCTCCATGCTCTCCTTCATCTTCCCGCTCGGTCTTGAGCTGTAAAGTCAGGCCAGGAAGAGTGTCTGTAGAACGGTTACTGTCCAAAGGACTCGGCTTGTTGGTCACCTGTTGATTGTAACCCAAATGCACCTGCAAGTCTTCGTTTTTTGGAGACTGGGTGGTCAAGTGGGAGCGATTCAACCTGCCATTCCTGCCTTGAGATACCGGAGATGGAGTTACAGGAGTGGGAGCGGCTGAAGACGACAACGAGGAGCAGGATGCTGCAGAGGACGAGCTAACAGACGCAGCCACGGCATTGACCGACACCATATCACTTTCCAAATCCCCTTCAGCAACCGGGTCTCCAGAGCTGGAGTTCTGCAGGTCAGGAAAGGTAGCATGGCAAGCGTTCACCAACTCCCTCACGCCAAGCCTTTCCGCCAACTCATACAGCACACCCACATCGATCAAGTCCGTGAAAATCTCACCCGTGTAGATAAAAGTCAAGACCTTCTCGAAATTGGCAGCAGAAACAAAGTCCAGAGAGAAGGTGGTGGGAACGGCACCCTGGTTGCTGGAACCTCTGGAGAAGAGGCTGCTAAAGTGCGTGCAAGAGCACGCCAACACCACGCGATGAGCCGGGAAGGAACGGCCTCCGACCTGGAGGACGATGTCGCACAGGACACGAGACAGGCGGCAGCGGTTGAGCTCGGAGAGGAGACGGGCCGCGTGGCCAGAGCCCTGCAGCCTGATCCGCATGCCTGGCAATTCCAACAAAAGCCAGGATTTGGACTGAAACACAGAAGTGAATGGAAAAATGGATGAGATTCAGATACATTATAATAGCAAGGTGCATATTCTGTACTTATATAAAGTTATATTAAATATAACTATACAACCTCACTGTTTGAAGTCACTATGAAACGGCATTTAGTAATGTGACAAATCTGCACGTGACTTTTAACCATCAGGAAATGATTAGATCATGAAAAGTGGTCTTTATGGCTATAGCTGGAATATCATGTTAGCATACTACTCTAAATTCTGCTGCAGTATATACAGTGTGTATCATAGTACACTGTGCACAATATTCAATTTTCTGTATGCATGGAATAATACATATGTTAAAAGCATACTACCAGTGTTGTTATTGTTAACTATAGCCTAGTGAACCAAACTGAGAGGCCATTTTGAAGGCTCAGGAAACCTTTGCAGGTGTTTTGAGTTGATTAGCTGATTGGCATGTCACCATATTCTCATTTGTTGAGATAGTGAATTGGTGGGTTTTTGTTAAATGTGAGCCAAAATCATCACAATTAAAAGAACCAAAGACTTAAACTACTTCAGTCTGTGTGCATTGAATTTATTTAATACACGAGTTTCACAATTTGAGTTGAATTACTGAAATAAATGAACTTTTCCACGACATTCTAATTTATTGAGATGCACCTGTATATATATATATATCTAATTTAAATAAAATATATTACATGAAATACTTAAATGCAAAGTAAATAAAAAAATATTGCCTTGGCAGCTAACTGAAATAAGTTATTACAATTAAATTATTATTAAAATTACTAACACTAAATGAAATAAAAATAAATATAAAAATATGAAAAACTAATAAAAATGACAAAACTTAACTAAAAATTTAAATCATTTCCAAGATGATTAGTGGACACCACTGGCTAAACTAATCATTCATGGTGTTGCGCAACAGGTATTGTGACAAATAGGTAACATTGTTGTCACATGACCTCATCACTTTGCAGGATTAATGTTTGAAATGTTTAGCATGGAATACTGCAAACAGTATGCGGTATAAATTATATACTGCACAGAATTCAGAAGGTAGTAGAGTAGTATTGTATTTTGAACACAACCGATATGACAAGCACTTGAAAAACAAGAGTACCTGGTGACCTCAGAATATATATATATATCTAATTTAAATAAAATATATTACATGAAATACTTAAATGCAAAGTAAATAAAAAAATATTGCCTTGGCAGCTAACTGAAATAAGTTATTACAATTAAATTATTATTAAAATTACTAACACTAAATGAAATAAAAATAAATATAAAAATATGAAAAACTAATAAAAATGACAAAACTTAACTAAAAATTTAAATCATTTCCAAGATGATTAGTGGACACCACTGGCTAAACTAATCATTCATGGTGTTGCGCAACAGGTATTGTGACAAATAGGTAACATTGTTGTCACATGACCTCATCACTTTGCAGGATTAATGTTTGAAATGTTTAGCATGGAATGCTGCATACTGTCTGGAATACTGCAAACAGTATGCGGTATAAATTATATACTGCACAGAATTCAGAAGGTAGTAGAGTAGTATTGTATTTTGAACACAACCGATATGACAAGCACTTGAAAAACAAGAGTACCTGGTGACCTCAGCCATATTATATAGTCGTTTTAGAGTCAGGGTAAGTCATTACATTTTGATGAAAGATTATGAAGACAAACATGATTTGGAATAAAGTGTAAACACAATATCCTGTACCTTCCTTAAAGTCACAAAACATTTTTAAAAACATATTTACAAAAACTGTAATGCATTTTTTCACTATAATACACGGCATTACACTGACTTTAACTTATGTTTACATGTATCACCAGATAGTTTCATCTCAACAGTCTCATAAATACTCACGATTCACACGTAAATTATACGCGAACATAACGTTACATCTCATACGGGTGTCCTAACAAAGACAGTCCAGATCACACACAAATAATTCGGCTTTTTGCATTAACACAATACTTGCTACTCCTTCATAGACACTATATATTTAAGCATGTATAGCACACAACTAGCGTGCAGTGAAACTGCTCGAAGCATTCTAGTTTATGTAGTGCATCATTAGTTTAGCCGTAGCTAACCGGTTGCCATTGGATTCCATTAGCAAGTGGGGCTAACTAGCACTTTAGCATCATCTCTCGCAGTGGAAATGAAGCAGACAGATGAGCTACTAGCTAGCACACAGACACCACATAACAACTCAAATGTTTCCTTACCCATGGAGTGCTGCTAGTTTGCGATAGATAAATAATCTTACTCGGTTGCTGTTAGCCGAGGCTGTCGTCCCTGCATAGACACTGACGGCGTCTCAAAACCTAGTGAGACGCCTAACGCTACCTAGAAAACTCTGTTGGTTCAGAACGGGCATGTAATGGCCAAAAAATGCTGTCTAGGTTAAAGAGCTCGCTATGTTTTTAAGCCACGGCCATTGTGTCAGACTAAAACAAACTGACCACCGAGCACTGAGAGGGAGCGCCTCCCATTGAAATCCATGTATTATTACTCTGGAAAACCTCCACATAACTCAGGAATGTTTGTTTGTCTATATATTTAATACAAGAGTGTGTTAAACACAATGTTTTAATAATATGATGAAGGTAGATTTTAACCAATAACACTTAAGATAGCAATAATATAATATTAATCAAAATATTATTGGACATCCCAAAAAAACTGCTTTAGTACTTTAAGACTTTTTTTCTTTAATTCGTTAAAGCTGTACAGTCACACTCTTTAGACTTTAGTCTGTACAGCGTTTGTGAACGAATTGCGGTTTATAATGTGTAAAAATGTTAATGTTTTTATTTTTAACATTAAAAAAAAAATCATCGTTAGTTCATTTTCATGTACTGGTTCATATGGTTCGTTCAGGCATCTCTATTTTGAATCGTGTGACTTTCCTGCGTGAACAGCTATTATTACAGTAAAAAAAAATATCTGATGTACATTTTATTAAAAAAATAAAAACATGAAAAAGTGGGTAGAGCTCAAACTATCCACTATTATCGAATCATGAATGCAAAATGCAAATATGTGATAATACAGTCAAGAAGTAGGCTATTTGGCAGTCTATACGAGCCCATAATACATACTACATAACACAATATTTAATTCCATCACTTGATATTTGTGTTGACACATACAGCATGATAACAAAATTTGAACCAGGTGATTTATCTGAAATCAAACAGGCCTTCGATGATAGTGAAGGTTTGAGGCATTAAAATGTGCTTTTTGATTTAAAAAGATGGAGACTTATCAAGCAGTGCCAAAGAGAGGTTGAAGATCAGAGTTTATTGTCTATAGTTTATAGAAATGATGCACAATGACAAATACTATTTCTTCTGAATATAAACATGTTCTTACATTACCCTCAGCGATGATGTCTGTTTTAAAGGACAATGGTAATGACAGTCATAATGGTAAATACACTCCCTCAGATTGCTTTGGGAAACTCTCAAGCTACATTTTACCATGTAATGCATCTATATTACAGTATATTAATCAGCATATTATAAATAATATTGCTTTTTAGTTGGTAAAACAGTTTCCATTTTTTGAAAAAGGCATGTTGAAATTTTGTAGCTGTCATTCTAAGCCTGTTCAAATATGGACAATTAAGAGTTTCTTCTTTTCTCTTTACTTTTTCCATTTTCTGAGGAATCCGCAAGGATAAATGTACAGTATATAAATACAGCGTTGTTGGCAATGTCCTCGGACAGAAATTCACAGACACACGGAACAACACAACTCTGTATGAAGAATTAAAAATGACCCTGGAGAAAATGTTTATATGATCATGAATGTTCATGGGTTACGAGACCCTCCTCCTGGAATTGACACGTCCGATACTGGTGATGCTACTTTTGCGGGACAGAGCAGGTGTCGGGGAGGTGGGTGACGTCTCACTGGGGCAGCCGTGTTGGAGAAGAATCTCAGCACACTCTTTGCTGCCGGCTTGGCGCGCCAACATCAGCGCGGTTCTACTTTGTGGATCCTTTGACTTCACATCACTGCCGTACTGTTGAACACATACAAAATTAAAATAAAATATCCATTAGGAATGAGCAAACAATGCGATACTGAAGTCCAACATTTAAAGGAATGATTCACCCAAAAGAAAAAATTCCTAAAATTCAAATATGAGTCCTCTATCCATAATATAGATTTATAATCTAGTGAAAAAGTCGTCTCAAAACCGATCAAGCACTGTTTAAGAGTGAAAGCAGTCCAAAGACTTTTTCACTGGAGGAAACATTATTATGGAATCGTATTTAAGCCGGAATCAATGGTTTAAAGTTAAAAAGCCTTAATGATGGAGTTGTTTCTTAAAAACACATAGATTTTCACTTCACAAGATATTAATTGATAAACTGGAGTTATCTGATTACTTGTATATTATTTTATCAGCTGTTTGGACTCTCATTCTGACGGCACCCATTCACTGCAGAGGATCCATTGGTGTGCTAGTGATGTATTTCTCCAAATATGTTCCTATCAAGAAACAAACTCTTGGAAGGCCTGAGGGTGAGTAACTTTTCAGCAGATTTTCATTTTTGGGTGAACTATTCCTTTAACTCAAAGAAACCGGCTCAATAACTCACCCAGACCAGCAGCTGTGTCATGACCACGTCGCCCAGCTGGCAGGCCGCATGTAATGCGCTGTGATGCTGCTGCGCGGCTCCTTCAGGCGGGATGTTGATCACTTCCTTGGTGCTGTGCGCAAGGAGCAGCAGAAGTCTGGGAAGGTCTCTGTCAATTACTGCTTTAAGCAACCAAGTCGACATTGTGTCCTCTGAACACTGAGCGGGCAACGGCGACACAAATGCCCGCTGTTCATATTTGGCACGGATCCACGACTCTCTCTGCTCTCTGAGACAAACACAAAGCAAAGGCCAAATTATTATCACAGTGGCTAACCGCATTAGTCATGATCTCTTTACATGTGTGTCACAAAGAAGACTGAAGCACTGCAACCTTGTTTATGTTTTTAGTTAATACTTAAAAAAAAAAAAAAGTCTTAAACAGTCTTGTTTTTTGTTTTTTTTTCCCAGAAAAAATATCTTAACAGATTTAAAAAATAAAGGTATACATTTAGAAGCAAATTAGTTTAAGACTTATATGTAAGTGAATATAATTGAATATAAGTGTTTCGTCTTCCATTAGGAGATTTGTTCACTTGCTTTAAGTATAAAGCACAATTTTATAATTTAATTTAATTTAGTGCAGTACAATATTGTTCAAAAGTTGTTGTTTTTTAAGTCATGATCTCTTTACATGTGTGTCACAAAGAAGACTGAAGCACTGCAACCTTGTTTATGTTTTTAGTTAATACTTAAAAAAAAAAAAAAGTCTTAAACAGTCTTGTTTTTTGTTTTTTTTTCCAGAAAAAATATCTTAACAGATTTAAAAAATAAATGTATACATTTAGAAGCAAATTAGTTTAAGACTTATATGTAAGTGAATATAATATATAATTGAATATAAGTGTTTCGTCTTCCATTAGGAGATTTGTTCACTTGCTTTAAGTATAAAGCACAATTTTATAATTTAATTTAATTTAGTGCAGTACAATATTGTTCAAAAGTTGTTGTTTTTTTAAGTATTTTTTAAAGGAATTAATTTAAAGGTATTACTGTTTTTACTGTATTTGTGATCAAATAAATGCAGCCTTGGTGAGCATAAGAGGCCTATTTCAAAAACATAATAAAAAACTTACCAACCCCAAGCTTTTGAACAGTACTGTATGTATTTATTTACTTTACTTTAACAGGCACTTTGTTGCTCACCTTGTTGCCTCAGGTGTCAACTTTTGGCGCCCTTGGGTGCAGGTTTCCCAAATGCTGTTAGCCATATGGTTGCCTATAGCCGCAAGCACTTTTGTGAGTTCACTGGGCCAGTCGTCCAGGTCTAGCGAGCGCACACGGGACAGGTGCGTCCCCAGGTTCCGGTGTATTCCCGAACACTCGATGCAGATTAAAGCCCCAAGATTAAGACTTGCCCATGTTGGATCTGACAGGAGACATAATGTTTTCATAAACTGAACGATGACAGAGATCTCAACATATAGTAGGCCCTACTCTTTGTTGTTTAGATTTTCATCACAAGGCATTATTTCAGGACCGCACTTACTTGGTGCTCCACAGTCCACACAGAGGTCGTTCCCTTTGGCATTTCGAATGGCCTGCAGGGCAACAGCTTCACTTTGGCTGTTCCTTCGAGCCTGAGAGTTGAAAATGAAGTCTATTATTTTGTAATATTGCAGAGGAAACTGTTCATATGTATAGTATATTGCTGCCTAACATGATTTATGTATGTAGGATGAATCAGCATCTTTTTTTGGTCTGGAAATAAGCAAATTAACCCATTACTGGCCTTTTATTTTAGCAATAGAAAAAAGTTTAAGGAACAGTTCACCCAAAAAATGAAAATATGCTGAAAATGTACTCCAGCTTAGGCAATCCAAGATGTAGATGAGTTTGTTTCCTCTTACAGATTTGGAGAAATGTAGCATTACATCACTTGTTCACCAGTGGATCCTCTATAGTGAATGGGTGCCGTCAGAATGAGAGTCCAAACTGATAAAAACATCACAACACGACTCCAGTCCATCAATGAATGTATTTTGAAGCGAAAAGCTGCGTGTTTGTAAGAAGCTAAAATTTTTCTCAAGTGAAAAAGCCATCTTGTCTGAATCAGGAGAGAAATATGTACAGATCAAGGACTGTTTACAAGTGAAAACAAATTTGTCGGTGGATTTTGATGTGAGGGGACAACAGGACATGGACCTTTTCACTGGAGGAAGCATCAATACAGATGATGGGCTGGAGTTGAGTGGATTACTTTTAAATTATTGTGATGTTTTTAGCAGCTGTTTGGACTCTCATTCTGACGGCACCCATTCACTGCAGAGGATCCACTGGTGAACAAGTGATGTAATGCTACATTTCTCCAAATCTGTTCTGATGAAGAAACAAACTCATCTACATCTTGGATGACCTGAGGGTGAGGACATTTTCAGCAAATTTTAATTTTAGGGTGAACTAGTCCTTTGAAGATTACTGGCCATTGAAAATTTAATGGACCTTTTTAATGGATATTGCACATAAGTGCAAAAGTGTTCTGGAAAGCTCATAAAGTTTGTGCTGTAAATATTTAAAAGATAGTTCTGATACCATCAGGCTGATAGGGATCGGATTCATTTTTAATTGCCCTCTTTACCTTATTTCTGCTTTCACAGCTCTGTAGACTTGCAAGGATCTGGCTTTCGATGGCCTGAACCCAGGCGTCCCTGTCCTCTTGACTTTGGGCTTCAAAATGCCAGCTCTGTCCTGTGCTCGATATGATGATGAAGTCTGCGCTCTCCTCTTCTGTTTGGGCGAGAGCAAGTTATTTACACGAGATCAATAAAAACACCCATCGTGTCCTCAGTCTAATGTATCGTCTCAGTATAATTATGTGTTTGAGAGAGACAGGAACACAGACAGAAACACTCAGACCCAATTGCTGTAATCTAATGATGTGACAAGAGATGGATACGGACACATACTGCAGAAAAGACAGCGAGACAGAGTCAGCTCAGCCCCTCATTTCAAACATTCAGGTTACCTGTTTTGTTAATGTTTCGCAAGCTACCAAAGCTTTTTAATTTCCACATTTTGCGCTTGGCTTGCGGTGCAAGAAATTAGTCCAGGGCAGCAGAGGATAAGAGGAAAGAAAAGAAGAAAAGACAGAGGAAAGAAAGAAGTAAAAGAGATTGTAAAAGGACCTTAGAGAAAGCAATTAATCAGGTCCACATTAGAAAAGAGAGGAAAGCAAATTCACCTCAACTCTTCACCATAATACTAAGAATGATCGCTTAATCAGTGAAACTGGATCATTGTGGCGTCCGGTAATCTTTCATAAATCTGATCTCTTACCCTCAGCCTGCCCAGCCGCCGCGTCTCCTTTCAAGTTAATACTTCTGTTTCGTTTTTTCTTCTTCCTGTCAGTCATTGGAGAAGACGGGATGTGGTCTTTTCCTAAAGGAGGACTTGTAGCCCCCTCAATACTCAAGTCTATTAAGATAATACAAAAAAGTGGCCAGAAATGTCAAAACATTTCCTGCACCAGATTTGTAACCATTCTGATGATAAATACACAGCCAAAATACAATTACATTTGTATTAATTAATAAATAAATAAATAAATATAAATTATTATTTATTACTAAATAATACAATATTATATATATATATA
>NW_015505192.1:2195939-2197029 GCF_001515645.1 Sinocyclocheilus grahami
CCCTTTGCAGAGAAACAGCCCCAAAGCATGATGTTTCCACCCCCATGCTTCACAGTAGGTATGGTGTTCTTTGGATGCAACTCAGCATTCTTTCTCCTCCAAACACGACAAGTTGAGTTTTTACCAAATAGTTCTATTTTGGTTTCATCTGACCATATGACATTCTCCCAATCCTCTTCTGGATCATCCAAATGCTCTCTAGCAAACTTCAGACGGGCCTGGACATGTACTGGCTTAAGCAGGGGGACATGTCTGGCACTGCAGGATTTGAGTCCCTGGCGGTGCAGTGTGTTACTGATGGTAGCCTTTGTTACTTTGGTCCCAGCTCTCTGCAGGTCATTCACTAGGTCCCTCCGTGTGGTTCTGGGATTTTTGCTCACAGTTCTTGTGATCATTTTGACCCCACGGGGTGAGATCTTGCGTGGAGCCCCAGATTGAGGGAGATTATCAGTGGTCTTGTATGTCTTCCATTTTCTAATAATTGCTCCCACAGTTGATTTCTTCACACCAAGCTGCTTACCTATTGCAGATTCAGTCTTCCCAGCCTGGTGCAGGTCTACAATTTTGTTTCTGGTGTCTTTTGACAGCTCTTTGGTCTTGGCCATGGTGGAGTTTGGAGTGTGACTGTTTGAGGTTGTGGATAGGTGTCTTTTATACTGATAACGAGTTCAAACAGATACCATTAATACAGGTAACGTGTGGAGGACAGAGGAGCCTCTTAAATAAGAAGTTACAGGTCTGTGAGAGCCAGAAATCTTGCTTGTTTGTAGGTGACCAAATACTTATTTTACCGAGGAATTTACCAATAAATTCTTTAAAAATCCTACAATGTGATTTTCTGGATTTTTTTTTCTCATTTTGTCTCTCATAGTTGAGGTATACCTATGATGAAAATTACAGGCCTCTCTCATCTTTTTAAGTGGGAGAACTTGCACAATTGGTGGCTGACTAAATACTTTTTTGCCCCACTGTATATATATATACACACATGCACACACACACATATATATATATATATATATATAAATTATTATTTATTACTAAATAATACAATATTAAATATATAAATTATACATATATATATATATAT
>NW_015505192.1:2203717-2217164 GCF_001515645.1 Sinocyclocheilus grahami
TATATATGTATATATATATATAAATATATATATATATATATATATATATATATATATATATATATATATATATATATATATTTAGTAATAAATAATAATTTACAGTATCAAACAAACACATTAACACTAAATGTAACTAATAAAATAAAAACTGTCAGTCATGAACCTCTGTATTTAACTAAATATTTTGGTACAAAATTAGAAGAAAAAAACCTAGAATGATTAAAATGAACTGTCAGAATGAACTGGTATGCATATGAATCAACAACTGAAATGAATCAGTAGCTGCACAGCTACTTGTTGGAAAATAGTGCTGAACTACTGTCATTGTCAGATTAGTAGTATTTCAACTTTTAATTAGTTATTCTCCAACACTGTGCTAGAAAGAACGAGTGGAAGATGTAAACAAATGATTTACATACCCACACTGAAGCCTTTATTAGACACAGATGACGGGCAACGTTTCACCTTTTGATCATTATGAAATGACAAACCAGTTCTGGACGCCTCTTCTACAGTCAGAAGATTTGCTGGAAAAAGAGAGAAACAAAAACAAAATCATGGCAATGAGAAATCTTTCAAATTATTTTATTTGTGATTGTGTACATTTAAAAAATGAGAAAAGGTCACTTTAAAGGGTTAATTCACCCAAAAATGAAAATTAGCTTGTGTTTTACTTACCCTCGAAGCATCCTAGGTGTATATGACTTTCTTCTTTCAGATGAATCCAGTCGGAGTTATATAAAAAATTGTCCTGGATATTCCAAGCTCTATCATTGCAGTCAGCGGGTGTTGCAGTTGAACAGTCCACAAGTCATCAAATAAAGCTCGCGCATTCATAATAAACGTGCCTCACACAGCTCCGGGGGATGAATAAAGGCCCCCTGTAGCGAATCCATGAGTTTTTGTAAGAAAAATATCCATATTTCAAACGTAATAAACACTTTTCTCTCACTGCCGTTATCTGTCATATGCAGAAGCTGCTCCGGCGGATGACGTAGCACGTCGGCGTTGCGTGATTAGTGACGAGTGTGGAGAGAGAACAAAACAAAACGCCGGTCATGAATTAGAAGTACAAACCGAAGATTTGCAAAGAAAAATGTCAGAGGATTTCGATCTAAACCAAGAGGAGACTGGTTTTCCTTTGCTAAAGTAAGGAAAATTTGCTTCCTTTGCTCCTATTAAACAAACTCGCGAGACTAGCATATCTCAGAGGCGCGCGTGCTGCGCATACGTCATACGCCTTCCGCCGGAACGGATCCCCGTATTACAGATAACGGAAGTGAGAGAAAAGTGTTTATTACGTTTGAAATATGGATATTTTTCTTACAAAAACTCATGGATTCGCTACAGGGGGCCTTTATTCATCCCCCGGAGCCGTGTGAGGCACGTTTATTATGAATGCGCGAGCTTTATTTGACGACTTGTGGACTGTTCAACTGCAACACCCGCTGACTGCAATGATAGAGCTTGGAATAGCCAGGACAATTTTTAATATAACTCCGACTGGATTCGTCTGAAAGAAGAAAGTCATATACACCTAGGATGCATCGAGGGTAAGTAAAACACAAGCCAATTTTCATTTTTGGGTGAACTAACCCTTTAACGTAAAAAAAGGGTTTTCATTTACATGTAGCGCCACCTTCAGATGACTGCTTGTCTTTACTAAGTCCATTTACACCAGGCACAGGAACGAGAGTAGGGCCAGGGGACGGTCCAGCAGGAGTAGCAGCACGATGAAGACGCTTTCCTGGCACCTTCACTGTTACTCGCAATAAGTCCATCTCTTTACCTTGAGCATTCTGCAGAAACTCCTGCAATCACAAAAATATAACTATAACATAATATATTATGAGCTATACTTACACAATCTGGAATTTCAAATACGCTGGTTCTCTTCTACAGTCAAAAATAACACAACAAAACAGCTTTGGGGTTTTAGAAATGCCATAATGCAATTTCATTGAAGTACTATTGATTTTTCAATAATAATAAAATAAAATAAAATAAAAAAAGTCCAGCAAACAGAGTAATATTTGAAAATATTTTTTTGCACTGGATTTACAACCAAATGATAAATCCACACCCAAAATATAATTATAACATTAGAATTCTATAAAATTATATTATATATAATATAATATATTATGGAATTTTTATATTATAGAATTATACAATAGAATGCAATAATATAATAATATATAATAAATTATTATATTAAAAATACATAATAATTGTTTGTCTTAATATATTATATTATCAAACACTCAACATAATATTTTAAATTAAATTAGTATACGCAGTACTATATTAATTGTTTAATATGATTATACTGAGTAGTTTCTAAAACCGAAACTAAAACTACAGCCATAAAAAGTTACTTGACATTTTTTTTTACTTAAAATATAAAAAACTCAGACTTAGTTGAGCTAGTTGCCAAATTAGTTGAACTACTTGATGTTATGTACTAAATTAACTAAAACAAATAAAAACCATAGACTGTATAGGATAAAAACTATATAGACACTACATGCAACAAATAAAGCTAAAAATACTGAGCATTTATTTTGGAACAAAAAAGCACATGGTAAACTTCAGCAAAACACAAAATGTGATTCTAAAAACGAAAGGGTACAAGAACATTTTTGATGCTCTGTTGAAAACAGTGCGTGCTGCAAAAGTGTGTTACTCACATTTATATTTGAATGATATATAAGCATGCCATTGTTTGACAGCGTCACATACTTCTTCTTCCACTCCTTGTTTAAAGAGCGTTCACTGCGTTTCCACAAAGTCCCCTAACAAAGAAAAAAGGAAAAAAATATATTTATTTAATTCATTATTTCATTACTACTTATTTATTAATTATTTCTTCTTTTTTATTAGAATGCAATGAGATTCAGACATTTTTAAATATCTTCAACGTGTCCAAATACTTTCCGGGGCAACTGCATTTCACAGAAGTCTCACGTCATATCTTTAAGTCAACACTGAAATCTTACACGTACCTGTTTGATAGGAACTGATCGACTGCTCATGTCACTTCTGCTATCAGAAGCTCTTTTTTCAGAATCACTTCCACGACGGTTCTAAAATAACAGACACGTTAAATAAAGATGAGAGGAAGCTGAAACACATGAAGAAAGGAAACAGATGTGACTCATGAGATGAGGTGAGTGTTAGAGTGACAACGAGAGTTCACAAACAGAAACTATTACTAAATATACAGTCATGCTTCTGTTTTATTGTATAACAGCATTTGAAGGTGAAGAGTGTAATTTCTGCACCAACAAGAACTTGACCACACACTGACTGTTTTCAAACAGGTTTCCCAGTCTGCCATTGGTTAAATTAGGATAGAATAAATTATTTTAACATCAAAAATGTACACAAATCACCTCTGATATATCATTCGGATATAAATCCAATTTTATTTTAAATTAGGAATGATATAGTAATAAACGTTGCACACAGAGTTTCACTGGTGTTGCACAATCTAACTGGCAAGATTTGAAACTCTTTGTATTGAGCTCAAAGAACTAACCGCAAATAAAGATGTCCGTCGTCGGGGCAGAATTCTTTGCGAGCCCCCATCTCCACTTGCCCCACCCCGTATGTCTTTGTGATTTATCACAGGGGTAGAAGGCAAAGAGGAGGGGTAATCACTACTCTGACCCCCATTACTGGCCTAAGACAGGATGATGGGATGGTGAGAAGAATGAGACAGAGGTTGGAGTGGTGAATGGTGCAGACAGATTGATAGAGACAAAAACATTTCACAATCACTCAAAACAGTCAAATACTCAATAGCAGGGGTGTAAAATGTGCAATGTATTGATCTGAAAATGAAAATTTCACATGGAACATGAATTTAATGGATATATGAAATATGGAATTTAATCATTTAGAATTAATCTATAGTAAAATATAACCATGTAATTTCTTGTCCAAGAAAGCTTGTTTAATAATAATGATTAAATTATTATAATTATTTATGTTCAAAATGAGTAAAATTATCATCACATAACATAAATAAAATGCAACCAAAATGCGACCAAATTTCAGATTTTCTGCAAAGCATATCATTCGGCAAAGAATATTAAATGAATCATTTCAGAATATTTTGTCAAAGCAAATTTTTACACCCCAACAATACTCAACATTGAAAGAACAACACCATGACGGTACTTAATTCATTAAAATACTTGACAATAATTATAATGATAAATGGGCCAATCTCACAAAGAAATGTCTGGGTCATATTTCAAAACAAAACAAAATTAATTACACAGGGAATTACCCCCCGAATAAAAAAAATGGCCTAGACATTTCTTGTCAGCTTTAATGAGATTCGCCCAAGCATCAGACAGACTCATGAGCCCTGAGATACCTGTCCGGGCCCTGACACTGGAGTCGAGGCCCCTGAGTGACTCGGGGAGTTTGGGAGGGATTTACAGGAGGCCAGAAGGGCGGCTTGCTTCTTGGCAGCGACAATCTTGTGAGTCACTAAGTAGGAAACAAGTTTGTCCAATCAACACTTGCATTTGGTCTGAAAGTAACATGCCTTTTTAGCCCCTATTTTGAGATGAAACTCACTTTCATTAAATACTCTGTCCACATTAAGTCCATATGTGGCACAGGTCTCAAAATAAGTGCAGCGACGCACATCTATACACAGCTGCTGGACTCTCTTGTCCTCAATCACACGGGCGTTAGTGCTACTAATCTTATCTGCAGGAAGAAAAACGGACATCGGGTTTGTACACAACAGCGTATTGCTCAATAAAACATCCCTGAAGCCAAGACAAGTACAGCTCTTACCTTGTGTTCCAACTCCTATAATGGGGATTTCTGCTATGTTACGATGGGCACTTAGCTCACTGTAGTTCTTGTACACATCCTGGAAACTTGCTTCATTTTCCAGACTAAAAACTAGGATGACGCCATCAAGCCAGTTGCAGATCTACAATCACAAATTTAGAAATGAAAAACAGGGAAAAGACTGAAGCATTTAAAGAAATAGTTCACCCAAAAGTGAAAATTTGCTAAAAATTATTCACCCTCAGATTTGGAACAGATTTGGAAAAATTTAGCAGAAATTTTGGACTCATATTCATATGGAAACACGTAGCATTTTGCGTCACAAGATGTTAATTGATGGACTGGAGTCATATGGATTGCTTGTGGATTATTGTGATGTTTTTAGCAGCTGTTTGGACTCTCATTCTGACGGCACCCATTCACTGCAGAGGATCCACTGGTGAACAAGTGATGTAATGCTACATTTCTCCAAATATACTCTGATGAAGAAACAAAATCATCTACATCTTGGGTGGTTTGAGGGTGAGTAAATTTTCAACAAATATTCATTTTTGAGTGAACTATTCTTTTAAAGCAGAATACATTACTGTTCAAAAGGTTGGGGTCAGAAAAGTTTGATTTATCCGGAATTATTTCGGGAGAATGCATTAAGGTGACCGTAAAGACTTTTATAATGTTACAAAAGTTATCAATTTCAAATAACTGCTTTTCTTTCTATTCATTAAAGAGGTCATGAACTGAGAAATCAAAATTCCCTTGATCTTTTGACATATAAGAGGTCATTGTACTATAAAACATCCTGTAAGTTTCAGAACGCAAAACTTAGTCTAAAAACAGCTTATATTGAAGCCAATCTGCCAAAATGACAGGTTGTGGAATGTGTCACTTCATGACGTAATAGTGTGGCTAAACCCCGCCTCCACAGAAGAAGATCAACACCTGCTTCTACATCACTGCCTGTTTAGCCCCACCCACCAATTTGCACATGTCATGTAGTGCAAATAACGTAGAACGCAGAAACCAAATGAAAAAGATGCTCCGAAGAAAACAAGATGCTGTGCAGTGCCAAGTTGTGGAAAAAAAGTCTTTGCATTGCTCTTCCTTCTTTCTGATCATAACATTAGGAAAGAGTGGATTCATTTTATATTTAATGAAGATCCAGATTTCGTCAATAAGAACTTGGTCCTTTGTTCACTTAATTTTACTGTGGATTTGTTTATAAACAAAGCAAAGATTGAAACTAAAAGACGATGCTGTGCCGAATATAGCCTATTGGATCCAACAGTACCATACAAGTGTGAGTAACTGTTTTTATTACGTGGTCACTATTACTTTGTCTATTATTATTGATCGTTTGATATGTACCGAGTATTTATGCGATTTTAACCTAAATCACAGCAGCGTGTGTGGGATGCATCCATCTGTGAAGGATGTAGGCTGTCAAACATACACAACTGTAAGCCAATCATAGCAGTGGGCTTTTACTTCTGAGTCTACAATCCACCACGCCTATTCAAACAGAGCGTTCCGATGAGGACAGAAAATAGCATATTACTTCTAAATTATGATGTATTTTGATGTAAAAATCTTGATAACATTATAAGTGGTCCTCAGAGTACAGTGCAAAAATAATAAAAAGGCAGTTCATGACCCCTTCAAAGAATCCTGAAAAAATCACATTTTCCACAAAAATATTAAGCAGCACAACTGTTTTCAACATTTATAATAAATAAATAGCAAATCAGCATATTAGAATAATTTCTGAAGGATCATGTGACACTGAAGACTGGAGTAATGATGCTGAAATTTCAGCTTTGCATCACAGGAATAAATCACATTTTAAAATGTATTCAAACAAAAAAACTGTTATTTTAAAATGTAATAGTAGTATTCCACAATATTACTGTTTTTACTATATTTTTGATCAACCAAATGCAGCCTTGGTGAAGCTGACTTTTTTCAAAAATATTTTGAAAAAGTTACTGACTCAAGCTAAATTTAAAGAAGCAATTCATAACACGACATAAGAATGCAGCATTCTTAATCTTTCCACGAGGGATTTTTGCAATTGTAACGTAATTGCAAAAATTCTTCTTCAGTTTCTAGTTAAACACATCTGGTTTAATGGCCCAGACAACTTGCTGGTAGTTTGTTAACGCCATAATGTTAGTATAAAAAAGAGGAAGATGCACACCTTGGCCAAATATTTCTGTCTTACATACAGTATGTTTCTGTCTCAAGTGTACTTAGCAGAAATAAACACACCTGTGCACTTGGTGGGCCAGATTCCTCTCGGATCAGCAATAAATGACTCTGTCCCTCCACCAACACCTCTTTTTTATATCTTCCCCCTTCCAGAGAAGAAAAAGAGGACAAAAGCGAAAGATAACAATAATACCCCTTAAACGGTTAAATGACAGTCTTCATAGAAGAGATGAGAAAGAACAACATCAGGGGGCGAGCCAGTGCGGTTAGACAGTGCGATCCTTATGTGCCATATACCCCACGCCACCCCCCCCATCTAAACGGACACTCTATGTGTCAAATTCTAAAGCTGGTCTCTCTCGTTTTCAAAAGCACCCCTCCTCGCATACCCTCACTCCCATTCATTTCATCTGTGGCTCGCTCCCTAGCATAACCCAGCCACACAACAGGCAACTCTCTCAGCCCTCCCTGTTGCCATGACAACCCCACCTCCAGCCACTGCTTCTGTTCACTCGGAGAACACATACGTAAATATTTTGTGTGCGCATGCGTTGTGTGTACAGACACATCAGACCTTTTGCTCATAGCATATAGATCACACACCCCTGTATTGAATTTCACTTGTACAATTACCAATTATATTCTACCAAATAAGGAACCTAATTATCAAATCTATATTGTTGAGAAACATAGCCGTTGTTTGAAAAGAATCCTTTGTTCAACAAGCTCTGCATATAAATTAGTTGAAGGCATCTCTGCAACATTACAACAGATCATTAGAAGGAAAACCGACTTACTTTGCTTGGGTGGATTTGAAATGCCTGTGGATACAGACACTGTCTGCGTATTTGAGTTATTTCTCCACTACAAAATCCAATGCTTCACCTCCAGTTTAGCGTGCTAAAATTCATGGCTGGATATGGTTTGAAATTAAGAGGCTGGTGATGAAAGGATTGAAGCTTCCATGAAAGAATGAGATCAGAATACAGGAAGTGGGCGGAACATCAAAGATGGGATTAGGATGTTGGGCAAAATTATGCTGCCTGTGGCATGGGTATTATCAAATTTGTTTACCATTCCAATTTTTCCAGTGCAGAAACAGGAACAGTAGGGGGTGGTTATAAAGAAAAGGCTAGGATGCTTTCGGTGTCTTAAATCTACACCCCTAGGCATTAGAATGAATAAAAGCAGAATTCCCCAAATGTGTGTACAGACTTCCACATGTCAATTTTTTTAATTAATGCCAACTAAAACAACAAGACAATAAATCAATTAAATAAATAATAAAAACTCTGTCATCAGTCCTTATGTCATTCCAAACCTGTATGACTTTCTTTCTTCTGTGGAATACAAAAGATGTTTTTAAAAAGTATTTTTTATTTTCAGACAATAAAAATAAGTGGAGTCCAATAATATTTTAGACCCCACTGACTTTCACTGCATGGATAAAAACACTTTTTTCCTTTTGTGTTTCATAGAAGAAAAAAAGTAATTCAGGTTTAGAATGACACATTTTTGGGTGAACAATCCCTTCAATGTAAACGTAGCATTTAGAAAACTTGTAAATGGATTGCAGATGTTCATACACAAGGAAGCCCTCATTTACAAACTGTGCAAACTACCTGGCATGACCCCCTCCCATTTTCGGAAACAATCCTGCTTCTATTTATCTGAGAGTTTCAGTTGTGAATGGATGAGTAAGTCATGTTCTCCTACCTTCCTCTTCACTGGATTCCCTCTGAATGGTGCTATAGACTGGGGTCACAATGGTTGCACTGGTTGCAACTGGAGTGCTCTTGGTAAAAATGCCACTAATAAATCTTAGCATTTTGCGGTCACGTGCTGAAGCCCCCTGGGACTGAGCTGTTCTAAAGTCTGCTACCATTTGACCACCTTTGCACTTCAGGAGGTCCTCGGATAGACAGTTCAGGTCACTGTTGTCCAGGGTGCGACTCTTTCCTTTGCGTTGAGGCTTGGTAATCAAGGTGACAGGGGTCGGAAGAGATGTAGATCCTGACTTTAATCTCTCTGCTCGAGGGCTTTGGGCTCGCATGGCTATGATGTCCCCTTCAGTGGGTTTCTTCATCCCAACACCCCCTTTGAGGTGTTCATCGCAAGGTTTCACCTCGCTTACAGCCCACGATGCCCGAAAAGATCCAGGAGTTGGGCTGGTTGGGGACTGGATCCTGGTCCGACTGTCCTTACGGTCAAGGCTCTTGGAGGAGGCATGGATGCTCTCTCTGGACTCTTTAAATTCACGGCCACCTCCGTGAGCTTTAAGGAGCGACACAGGCCGCTGGGTTGCACGGACTGGGATGTCACCAAGATGCCTAGCTACATCCCGGGAAAAAGAGGTTTGGGGCATTCCAGTGGATTCTCTGGCTCTTCCATTCTCTGTGGTGGGTGAGATCATTGATTTTTGTCTAATTCCGGGATGAACACCATCTGCAAAAAGTGCCTTGTCCTCCCTTGGGCTTTGGAGTATTTCCTGTTCCACTGAGAATTTGACAGATTCTCCAGCTTCCAGCTCAACAGCCTCACCCATTTTCTGGCGTTCCTGGCCCTCATTATTGAATCCAGTGTGCTTGAGATGTTTCGCTCCATCGGAATCGTACACTGCTCCCCCCACAGCCAGCCTAGACTTCTCCAACTCATTTTCCTCAGTGGTTTCTACCTTCACCAAGGTGAGGGAGATAAGGTAGGTGGTTTTTGACTGTGAGGTCCCGGTTCGGTTCATGTGGTCCAGAATTTCTCAACCGATCAAGGACAGAAAATAAATTCAAAGAGTCAAATAATGTTCAGTGGCTTCTACAGCGGAAAAGGAATCAAAGAATTCACAGAAAGAGATAATTCAGGCAAGTATGTCAAAATGAAGTGAACCGTGACCTCGTTCCCTAGAGTGGGAAAGAATTTAGCTAATGTCCTTTGTACTCTTTCACACCTTCATGTTTCTTCGCCGACTTCATTCTTTTCATAACACTGTTCTCTGGTCCTCTCACGCCTATGTTAAGCATGCAGACATGTGCCCACCTCTCCACACCTGCATGAAAAGCATGCTCCCGATTCCATTGACTACATTCAACAAGAGGCAGATTTGAAGGCAAAAATTACAGCGAACGAGATGGAAACGAGATCGAAAATTCCTTCAAGGACGACAAAGAGTAAAATTACATCTGGGAGACATGCAGAACTGGTAACCTCAGATCAAGGCACATCGTTTCACCAACCTGCTCCACGGTGAGTGGAGGAGATGCTGACAGACTGAAGAGTCAAACTGAGGAGTCAGTCTAAATGCCACTTGGATCAGTGGAAATGTTTACGGTAAGTCCATAGAGAGAGAACCCAGTGTCCCCATACAGAGTCTATTCATCACACCTCCGGTGATCAGTGCGTCAAGCAGTCGGGGATGTCAATAAAACAGACACGCAAGACAATCATGCCTCATTCTAGAGAGGAAGCTGCATCTCACGCTAAAGGTTTAGACGAGTCACGCACCATGAACAAGGGTCCCTCAGATCTCTCCAGTTGAAGGTCTTCTTCAAACCCACGCAGAACGGCACCGTGCAGGAATACCCTGCTCTCTCCATCTCCTGCTTCTCTCTCTCTCTCTCTCTCTCTGCCCTTGTCACCAGCCAGACAGCTCCCAGCCCCTGCTTTCCACAGCCTGCTCCCCCCTCCTCTCGCTCTCCCTCCCTCCTTCCCTCGCTCGCCTTCTCCCTCTTTTTTCTCTTGCTTGCACACTCTCTCCTGCTTAAAAAGCAAGAATCAGTGATGTGTTGAGGAATAAAGACAGACTGTAAAGCTTGCAAGGTTCTGACAGGGAAAGAGGCTCAACTGCTCAAGAAAAACACAATTTGAGTGGTTACGTGCAACGCTAATCAAGACTGACACATTAATCAAACAAATTTTGCACTCGATCCAGTGCCGTATTAGGCGGCAACGTGCCACATATCACAGTCACAGTCAGTACAGTGATTCAGGAGCCGCCGTGTCCCCCCACCTTTCCTTTCCTAGACACTGAGCTTGTTACCAAGGTATTCCAAGGCTAAACTCCTCCTCCTTCATGCACTGATTCCATTTAGTCTCTGGCTCCCATTCGCTATCTCCATATCTAACCCCCTGCACTGTGCACTGACTGTCCTTGCCAAGGTGTGTATGAATGAGTAAGTGACTGTGTGAGGGCATGCAATATTATTGACAAATTTATTGACTCATCTGTTTGTCAAGTGGGCTTGATTAAATACTACACTGAGTAAATACTACACTCAAATTGATTCAATACACTCTCAGAAAAAAAAGATACAATAGCTGTCTCTGTTGCAGTACCCTTTCACAAGGTACTACTATGTACCATTTAGATCAGGGGTCTCCAAACTCAGCCCTGGAGGGCCGGTGTCCAGCAGAGTTTAGCTCCAACCCTAATTAAACACACCTGAACCAGTTAGGTCTTACTAGGCATACTAGAAACTTCCAGGCAGGTTTGTTTAGGAAAACTGGAGCTAAACTCTGCAGGACAGCGGCCCTCCAGGACTGAGTTTGGAGACCTGGTTTCTACCTTCACCAGCGTGAGGGAGATAAGGTAGGTGGTTTTTGACTGTGAGGTCCCGGTTCGGTTCATGTGGTCCAGAATTTCTCAACAGACCAAGGACAGAAAATAAATCAAATAATCTTCTTCTTCGCTTGTTCAATGTCTTCCACAACAGAAAGAAATCACAGAACGAGACAATTCAGGCAAGTATGTCAAAAAGAAGTGAACCGTGACCTCATTCCCTAGAGTGGGAAAAAAATTTAGCTAATGTCCTTTGTGCTCTTTCACACCTTCATGTTTTGTCCCAGACTTCATTCTCTTCATTTTGCTGTCCTCTCACACCTATTTTAAGCACGCAGACATGTGCCCACCTCTCCTCACCTGCATGAAAAGCATGCTCCCGATTCCATTGACTACATTCAACAAGAGGCAGATTTGAAGGCAAAAATTACAGCGAACGAGATGGAAACGAGATCGAAAATTCCTTCAAGGACGACAAAGAGTAAAATTACATCTGGGAGACATGCAGAACTGGTAACCTCAGATCAAGGCACATCGTTTCACCAACCTGCTCCACGGTGAGTGGAGGAGATGCTGACAGACTGAAGAGTCAAACTGAGGAGTCAGTCTAAATGCCACTTGGATCAGTGGAAATGTTTACGGTAAGTCCATAGAGAGAGAACCCAGTGTCCCCATACAGAGTCTATTCATCACACCTCCGGTGATCAGTGCGTCAAGCAGTCGGGGATGTCAATAAAGCAGACACGCAAGACAATCATGCTTCTTTCTAGAGAGGATGCTGCATCTCACGTCAAAGGTTTAGATGAGTCACGCATCATGAACAAGGGTCCCTCAGATCTCTCCAGTTGAAGGTCTTCTTCAAACCCACGCAGAACGGCACCGTGCAGGAATACCCTGCTCTCTCCATCTCCTGCTTCTCTCTCTCTCTCTCTCTCTCTGCCCTTGTCACCAGCCAGACAGCTCCCAGCCCCTGCTTTCCACAGCCTGCTCCCCCCTCCTCTCGCTCTCCCTCCCTCCTTCCCTCGCTCGCCTTCTCCCTCTTTTTTCTCTTGCTTGCACACTCTCTCCTGCTTAAAAAGCAAGAATCAGTGATGTGTTGAGGAATAAAGACAGACTGTAAAGCTTGCAAGGTTCTGACAGGGAAAGAGGCTCAACTGCTCAAGAAAAACACAATTTGAGTGGTTACGTGCAACGCTAATCAAGACTGACACATTAATCAAACAAATTTTGCACTCGATCCAGTGCCGTATTAGGCGGCAACGTGCCACATATCACAGTCACAGTCAGTACAGTGATTCAGGAGCCGCCGTGTCCCCCCACCTTTCCTTTCCTAGACACTGAGCTTGTTACCAAGGTATTCCAAGGCTAAACTCCTCCTCCTTCATGCACTGATTCCATTTAGTCTCTGGCTCCCTCTCCATATCTCCATATCTAACCCCCTGCACTGTGCACTGACTGTCCTTGCCAAGGTGTGTATGAATGAGTAAGTGACTGCATGCAATAATGCAATATTATTGACAAATTTATTGACTCATCTGTTTGTCAAGTGGGCTTGATTAAATACTACACTGAGTAAATACTACACTCAAATTGATTCAATACACTCTCAGAAAAAAAAGATACAATAGCTGTCTCTGTTGCAGTACCCTTTCACAAGGTACTACTATGTACCATTTAGATCAGGGGTCTCCAATTCCGGTCAGGTTTGTTGAGGAAAACTGGAGCTAAACTCTGCAGGACAGCGGCCCTCCAGGACTGAGTTTGGAGACCCCTGATTTAGATACTAATATGTACCCTTTAGGGATAAATAAGGTACAAAGGTGTACCTTTTGAAAGTGACAGCAGTGACAGGGATGAGAGTTAAAAAAAAAA
>NW_015505192.1:2218284-2327353 GCF_001515645.1 Sinocyclocheilus grahami
ATATATAAATATATATATATACACACACACACACAGTTAACATATTTTACACTTGTATTTTCTATTAGAAGTGTAAAAGGGGTAAATGAGGTACAATGGTGTACCTTTTGAAAGTGTATCACTTCAGTGACAGCAGTGACAGATATGAGAGTAAATAAAATATAGTTGCCTTTCAATTGGCAGTCGTATTGAGTTTACAAATCAATCATATATGCTATTGATTGCTATCAATCATGAAAACAGATGTCATTTAACACTATTCAACAGAACATTTAGGAAGAGGGCATGCAGTTATTTGTGTCTAAAGTCTCTCATTAAAATTTTTTTTTAATTGATTTGCTTCTCTATTTATTAGTGGATTAGTCACTATTACTCATAGTTAAGGGATTTCAACAAAACACTTAAAGGGACAGTTCACCCAAAATTCCCCCCAAAAACCACTGAAATGTTTTTCAAAATATCTGATTTTGTATCCCACAGAAAAACAAAATGCACGCAGATTTGGAATGGCATGAGTAAATTATGAAAGAAATTACCCTAGCAACCAACCACAAGACCTTAGCAACCGCATAGCAACACCCTAGAAACCTCTCAGAATACCTTATTAACCACATAGCAACATCCACAGGCAAACGCCACTCACATTTTTATCAGAAAATTCAAAACACTATAGTTTGTTTAATTTGATTGTATGTTATTGTCCTGCTAAATATTCCCTGTGCTAAAATTTCACGGTCGACATCTCTGTCTTGGAGATCTGGCACTCAGAAATATGTTTTCCCTGTCTCTCTCTTCCCTAAATCGCTGTCACTCTGCCTGTCTCCCACTCGCTTGGCTCCCTGCCGTAAGCAACATTTAAATGTGTCAGCCCTATTCTCAAATCCCTATGCTCAGAAACCAACAGCAATGACTTCCCCTTAATAGTTTCCTTCACTTTTATTTTATTCCCATCAAGCATAATTTGAATCATCATATGACTATGTGGGCTACATAAATCATGTTCAAAGAGCATCCACTTGTTTTTTACTATTTCATCTAATCTGTTCTGCAACTTTGTTTACAGACATCATTAGTGATGCTGGTTAATACAAGAGAACAAATGGAAAATTATAAAATGGGTTAACCAAGGGACTATATGATAGAAACAATATCATAATATAAATATCTTATTTTAATTTAGGTTCTGGCTAACAGATAAATAAGGTGTGAGATTATGCTCATAACGTCTTCATATTGAGCTACAATCTAGAGTGACGAATGCATAAAACGCTCGCAAGAGGAAGTGCGTGGAGGAAGTAAATTATAAGGAGTATCAACAAACATTATATTAAAGATGCATTAGTCAATGACACCATATGTCTTGACCTGAAAATATGCACACATGGCAATGCTCACTCCTAAAATGATTTATAAATGTTGCATCGTAAAATAATTGAACTTTTATGTCTTACTCGATGGATGCAAGATTATTTAAAACCCAACAGCAAATTTAATTTGTAATCTTATGGTAAACTAAAAATAATTGAGTCAGATACGGAGAGTAAGAGCAGCACTATATACAGGTGGTGCCTGAGATGGAGAGGATGTGGCTTTTGTGGTCAGCAAGAGAGCGTCAGACAGGAAATGGACCAGCACTTCGTGTTCAAAAGCCTGCCACCATGACGATGTCTCTAAGATGGTGCTAATGTTTCAACCTGGGCCTCTTTAAATTAACATCCATGATTCTGATTCTACATCCGGACTGTAGTAACAGTTCATCATCACAGTCTAATGGAGGAGCGTGTGCATTTGGAGACGTCTACTGGATGTATAATTCAATTTAACATGAGTTAAAACATTTATGTTCCTTTTTATCTGTCTGCCTTCCCTAAAATATACATTTGGGACATTTTACAATATGACATTATTACAAAGCTCAAGATAACAAACATAATGCTGCAGAAAACTGAACAATCAATAGCAGTTCAACCATGTGAAAATGCAGTGAAAGGCATTTTAACTTACACAAGGAGCTGACAATTGAATAGTAAACTTGTTTTCTTCTGAGGGTGATCTAGATATGAAATACTATCAGAATCTGGCTCCAACATAGAGTTCAATTCAAACAGTGTGCTGTTTATGTGCAAGTCAGTCTTGGTAAGTACAGACCCCTAAAGACCCTTAAATAAACATATCAACTTGCAAAACCATACGGGAATCTATCAGCAAGTGTTCTAGTGGACAAAATAAACAATCTCATGATATTTACGAGACCTTTCAAAGGAACTCAGGCTCACCTTGAATGCTGTGGAGGAAAACCTTTAGTCCTGTCCTGAGCTGCCGGTCCTCAACCCTCTCCAGCTGTTTGAGAAATTTGTTTACGGTGTTTTGCAAGCTCTCATGTCTTTTCACCTCAGCTCTAATTGCAGTCGAGTGTGTAACTTTATTTGTGCTATTCATATTTAGACCAAAGTGACTGCTCAAACTGCATGGAGTTTCTCCTGTAACCCATCAGCATTTCCTGCCCGTTCTTTCATGTCAATGTCACGTACAGAAGCAGAAAGATGTTTAGACTCTAGATATGCAGCTCAGAGCAGAAGTAGATTTGCTTGCATGAATTTCCTCTCTCTTTCTTTCTCTCTGAATTTACTTCCTGATTTTATAAACTGTCACCATCTCATAGGCTGCTTTCTCGCAAACAGGATTTTGTGGTAAATTCAAGGCAACTGTATAAAAAAAACTTTGGTTTCAAACTGCAAATCAGGTTTCAAAAAGACAGACTCACATTTATTTTCAGATTTAGAGAAGTAATGGTAAAAACTCAGTACTGATATGGCAATATATATATATATACAGTATATATATATTATGATACCAATAAGGGAATTGTCAACTGACAAAATAGGTTTGTCAGACAAGAGTATTTTTCATAAAGGTTATGTCAAAGTTGGCTGTTTTAATGTTCTATATATTTTTAATTATATAATAATCAATCAATAGTTTTTAATGTATCATTTAATTATAATTGATAATGATATCTGTTTTTATCCTAAATAATAGTTTTTCCTTTTTTTATATATATTTCCTATAATAGGCTATAATAGCAGCTTCCTATTATTACAACTTATTATTATTATACTAATAAGGTAAATTGGGGCTAATTGTCACATGCTGTTTGTCAGACAAGGGTATTTAAAAAAAAAAGTAAATTCAGACAGTTTGTCAGATTCATATATCTGTTACAAGTTGTATTATTATTATTATTTAAAAAAACAGACTTTCATGTAATTTATTATTTATAATATCTGTTAGTGGCTTAATGTTTAGATTTTTTCATTTTTTATATTTTATATAACAGGCTCCCATTGTGACAACCTATCCCATTTAGTGTCAAAATGTAGCTTTTTGTAACAAATATTTTAATATACATAAACTGACATTCAACTGACTGAAAAGTGTGACAATTAGCCTCAGTCTACCCTATACAATTCCATAAAATATTAATTTATAAGTAATGTGTGGCATTTATGGGAATTTCTCGCATGAACGTAGTTCAACGTAAATGTCAGTGTCTTCAGTTATTCATAATAGTGTCTGATTCGGAATATGGGTCTGTCTTTCTCATCAGTCCTCAATGCAGCATCCTGTGTCTCACACGCACGAGACGACAGAGGGCGGGCCGAAGTGTGACGTAGTTTGTTGCTACTCTGCGCGCAGCATTGACGCTGAAGCAGCACAAGCTTCAATTCAGCGCTGGGTTAAACAATATCAGCCAACAAGCAGCGAAGGAAGGCTCGTTGTTTACTAGACTCGTTCAATCAGAGCCCTCTTCGTATTATCTCAATACACATAGTAATATCCAGAAGCATTAGAAACAAATTCACGTTAAGCATGATCGCTTTTATGTGCTATAAAATACTTGCCTTCTCATTCGTGAAGCATTGCATGTATGCGGACAGGTGGGCAAATGTACTGCGAAACCGTCCCTGATTATGTCTTCATCTCTTTAAGATGCGTAAGGTTTTTTAATCAAATTAGTATGTTGGCTTCTGTGGGCTAATTAACAGGGAACCCCATTATGATAACGCGGGCGTGCTGTTTGGTGGCAGAAGCGTTTGCTATCGCGAGAATAAAGGAGGACAAGGAACGATCATTTTTGGAAATAGTAATACATGGTATTATACTTGATATTAATGACCTGTGTGAACTGGCTTAACTGTGATATGAAACCCTGATTAAGAAAAATACATAAAAATAAATTAAATTTTAGACACTTCCTTCATTTAAAAAAAAAAAAATTAAGACAAGAAAGGGAAGCAACCTCTATTTTTTCCACCTTCTTTTAAAAAAAAAAAAAATGTATGAGACACCCTGGCTGTTATGTGTATGTTTTTCATACTGTAGGTTTCATGTCAACCAAAACGTTTTTAGGAAATTCTCTCTCCTAGCGTCTAATCGCGTGCATTACAAGCAAAGCGCGCGAGCGGAAGTTCTGCCGCTAGAGGGACTGCGGTCCGGATTGACGTCACCGGCTAGTTCAGCTAGCGATGGGAACCGAGCTCCGCGAATCAGTTCATTCGAACTGTTCATGTAAAAAGATTCAATCAAAACGAAAGGATTTAGTGATTCCTTTACCTACTTGCGTCCTCACGTAGTTCCATAACACCCTCTAAAAACGTTTCTGTGTGGAGGAACACATTTCGGTTTATTATATTTTATTTCAGTTTAATTAACAAGAAGAGTAGTTAAGGGTAATTTCATGTCTCTTAGTTCAGTTTGTTGCAGCCGTGATTCAGCTATTGAAACATATAGTTATTTAGAACCAAAATATAATTTACACTGGTATTAAACAATGCTCAATTTCATTGAGTTATTTAGTCATCTTTTCTCAAAAGCATCGCATTGGTGGCTGAGAAATGCAGCCCTGGACCACGTGCTAGGAACGATTCAGTTTTGCGTACTGGTTCAGTTGATTCATAGAAAAGATTCGATTCCAATGAACGATTCATAATATTGCTCGCCACAAGAGAAGAAGAGCAGCGTATAGCATACTCACAGCAGCGAAAACAACATCTGTAGCACATCATTTCATCTCACCGGTAAATGCCAGAAGATTCAACATGGTTTGTGGCGGATTTACGTGCTCGAAAAACGCCCTCTGTTCGCTAAATGTAGTTTATATGGTGAGTCGCACAGACATGAGTATTTAGCTCAGCTAACTTAGCCCGTTAGCAGCGGCTAATCCGGTATAAATACTTAAAACATTAGTTCACTTCATTTCATAATTTATACTGGATTTAAGGCGTGTTATGAACATTTTACTGTATTCATATTCAATATAAAGGTGTCTGTTATTAGCTCATAGAGGTGAAATCTTTGTTTTATAGCTATCAGTAGACGAATCAGCTAGCTCCTTATCTTCACATGCGGTAACGTTACTAGTTAAACAAACCCTTTTTTTAAAAGGGAATAAAAACATAGGTTCGGGGTGTTAATATTCAGTTTTTTTAGTTTGTTGGCGAATCTTCTGAATTGTATTTCGCCGTCCAGTGTTGCATAACCGCCCCTATGTTTGTGTAATCTGTTTTTAATTACAAAGAGTTTTCTCTTTGAATAAGTGTATTTTTAAATTTCCCAAATATATATGTAGGTGTGTCTATTTCACTATTGATTACCCTGGAAGATGTTGGTCTGGCAGCTTCATGAACGTGTCTGTCAAAACTCAAATGTCGTGTCAAATATTGTTGAGTTAGTATGCATGCTTGCTTAATATGATATATACAGGACTGAGTCACTGATCATACTTCCGTAATGCCTCTCTGACTCACACGAGTGATGACAATACTGGGTTAAGATCATGGTGTCACAGTCACACTTAGCCAAAAATAAAGGACTTTGCACTCAGTCAGAGCTTTAAATGAAGTTGCATTGCTAAATGACTTTGGGTGGTGTAGTCTAGTGGTTAAAGATCTGTGCTAGTAACCCAAAGGTTAAAACCCTTAAAGGGAAAAAAGCTTCACCTCAGGTTGTCCATAGGGACTGCTTTTGTAATGATTAAATATGGGTTTTGAACGGAAAAGTCAGGGCCCTCACCACTTGGACCACTTTGTGGTATGTTTGGTTTTGCAATGTTCTCCATAACACCATAATCATACCCCTCATGCTGCCATTTAAGGAGGGACTGTGTGCACATTATTCGGTTGGCTTTGGGTTTGGCCCGTGATATGCTGCCCGTGACAGTAATGCTGTTCGGTAAGGTTATGTTGATACACATGTTGCTCTCTGGACCTACAATCTTTCTCTTGCTGCCCTTTGCTTTGGGTTATATAGATTCCAGACAAAACCTTGAACTGTAGATTAACCCTAGTCACAGTTTAGCTTATAGAAATGATCTGTAGTTAGTTGTTATACACATTTTAGTAGCATAACAGCATGTGAGTTGTGCTTCATGTCACGGTAGTTGTAATGAATTGAAACGCAATAGTCGTCTTTAGGCACTGCAAAATTCCCATAGTTTTAACAACTGTAGGCCTCTCTTAAAGTCAACATGATATAAAAATTGACCCTATTTATTCTATTAGCCTTATTGTGAATGATTCATCAGTGCATTGTTTGTCTTGTTATTTTTTTCAAGTACTTTTCTAGCTAACTACATTCTCTCCAACTACATGGTCATATGGAGACCATGCCCAGCTAGCGTTTGGTTAACATGTTATGGTTAGCCACTGCTGGAGTTCTAACTACACCATCTGGAAACAAAGAGCATCTTTTGATATTTGCAGTGTATATATTTTATATTTCATTTCAATTTAATTTTGTTTGGTTTGGTTTGGCTTTTGTTTTATTTATATTTATTTCCTTTTGATTTGTTTAATTTTGATTGGTTTGGTTTTGGGGTCTTTTTTTTGTTTGTTTTCCAGTCAATTTTTTACATTATTTTGGTTGGATATAATTGGTTTTATTTAGTTTGGTTTGTTTTTATTTGTTATTTCGTTTTATTTTTTTCCAGTCAATTCTATGGAAACATTTTAATTGAAAACGTTAAATTGAAAGTTTAAAAATGAAAAACAAATTAATTCAGTAAAATGAGAGTTTTTTTGTAACAGTGCCAGTATAGTGTTTTTATTGTTTGTTTGTATTTATTTATTTATTTTAATAATTGCTTTTAATCAACTCTACAAATAAAATTCAGTTCCTCCTTAATTTTTCCTCTTTAAATATCCTGTTTAACTTGAAAATGTTATATTATGGAAGTAAACTATGCTGTATGCACCATTTCAGTGCCACTTTAAGCACAATATATTGTTATTTTTAATACAATTTTATGTATAGCAAAAGGTTGTGACATGTTTCTGATTGATCTTTTTTCATCCTCAGCTGGTGGGTCTCCTGTTGATTGTCGTAGCAGCATGGGGGAAAGGCTTTGGCATTGTCTCCAGCATCCACATCATTGGTGGTGTGATTGCCGTGGGCTTCTTTCTGCTGCTGATCGCCATTGTGGGACTCATTGGAGCCGTCCATCATCACCAAGTCATGCTTTTCTTTGTATCCTTTAGCAGCATTTGTACTACATGTTTTTTATAGTTCAGTGCCCATAAAACATCTATTCTAAATTCTCCTATATGAATCTTGTGAAGTCCTTGACCACAACTGCTTTTTCACAGTACATGGTCATTCTCTTCATTGTGTTCCTCTTCCAGTTTGGAGTTTCCTGTTCTTGCCTGGCCATGAACCAGGGTCAACAGGTGATCCTAATTAACTTAAAGCACTCTTGTTGTCGTTGCACAATTGTTTGTTGAGAAACTGAGTGTGACTCCTGGTTTTTGTCTTGTCACATTACCAAAACAGGAGAAGCTGCTGAATTCATCCTGGGGAATGATGAATAACGACACAAGAAACAGCATTGAGAAGAAGCTGGACTGCTGTGGCTTGTTCAACAATACACAGAACCTGGGAGTGTTTATGTCTGACTTGCACCTCTGCGATGCTGTAATAATATATCCTTGTGTTCGTTTTTGTTTTATTTTGGCTTTTTGACACTTTAGTGAACAGATATAGAGAAAGGAAAGGAAATTGGGTAGGAACGGGGGTGAGCATGACAATAAGCACGAGCTGCAAGAATTGAATCTGGTCCACATTACATCTTCTTCTGGCCCGCTTAGACTGTGAGAAATTGTCTGACCACCCCTCTACAGTTTATTCTAAGATGATGAGTGAATGGTGCATTTGTATCTGATAATAACACGTAGCCTGAATGGTGAATGCTGAGTTAACCAAATGTGAAAAATAAAGATGAATTCCTTGTTTTCCTTTCGTGCAGCCATGTCTAAAAAAGAGCCCCTGCCTCACCTGCGGTGAAAAGATGCTCCAACATTCATCAGAAGCTCTGAAGATCCTTGGAGGGGTCGGCCTCTTTTTCAGCTTTACAGAGGTTAGTTCAGATCACATGTTGTCTGGGCCACATGTGAAAGGCACAACAAAGTTGTGGTAACTATTGGGAGATCTGGACTTCTTTTGAGGACTGACTTTGCAAGCTGCTGGCTCGTCAGATCATAAATAAGTTGTAATTAAGAATGTGACCTACTACATTTCCCATCATTAAAAAGATGAAATACATATAAAGTATCAGTTCCACATTTAGAACTGATACTTTCCATCCTTTCCATCCTTTACTTTTCATTTTGTTGCATAAGTTTAACAACAAAAAAATGGCTGTGGTTGTAATTAAGTGATTTATTTGTAAAAAAAAAAATCCCACATACTCAAGTACATGGCCAAGTTGACATCAAGTTGTGGCCCAATGGTTAGAGAGTTGGACTCGTAACCCAAAGGTTGCGGGTTCGAGTCTCATACCGGCAGGGATTGTACAGCGGTCTCTCCCACCAAAAAAATGGCTGCCCACTGCTCCGGGTGTGTGTTCACGGTGTGTGTGTTCACTGCTGTGTGTATAAACTTTGAATGGGATAAATGCAGAGCACTAATTCCGAGTATGGGTCACCATACTTGGCCACATGTCACTTCACTTCATATATCCAACTTTATATAAAGAGCTGGGCAATAATAATAATATAGTACATGACATTGTATGACTTTGAGACTTGTAACTTCTCAGGAGGACTTAAAGAAAAAATATTAATTTGAAAACAGTTCTTAAATTAAAATCTTGTTGTAAAATATACAGACATGAAACTACATTAGTTGAATTTTATGTTGAGTCAAGTCCTTCAGTAACGAACTGTTGTTGTTACTGGATTTATTAATATTTTGAGTTAGCTTTTATTTTATATTTTCTGTTTTATTTTCATTTTAGTTTAAGTTTTAGTAATTTTGTTCTGTGCTTCTGTATTTTTCATTAGTTTTTTATACTTATTTTATTTCAGTTAGTTGCCAAGGCAACAAAAAAATTTTTGTTTATGTTTGAAGTTTTTTTTTTTTGTTGTTGCTTTGTTTCAATTAACAAAAACAATTGTATTTGTTTAGCAGAATACATTAATTCATTTAGTATATAATATTATTTTAGGAAAATATGGTTATTTAATATTGAACATTGATCTGTTGTATCAGCTTATATATAAATGTCACTTTCAGCCACGCATTCAAGTGTTAATTTGCCTTAAATGATGGAATCACTTTAGCACATAGACTTGAATGACTTTTTGCTTATTGCAGCTATTATACTCCAGTATTTTGTTTATAATCAATATTTTTGTCCTTTCTCTCAGATCTTAGGAGTTTGGCTGGCCATGCGCTACAGGAACCAAAAGGACCCGAGGGCAAACCCCAGTGCTTTCTTATAGTCCCTCAGACGTCTGTCCTAAACTATGTTTAGACTAGTCCAGCTATTCCAGTTCCCTTTTGCGCAGGTAGAGTGGAGTGCACCAAGAGACAATTAAAGCATTAAACGCAGAACACAACCACTGATCCCCACAACAAACTCACGTCTGCTCACCCGGTTCAGAACACACTAGATAACGCACCACACCGCACATACAAACACATCTATTTTGATGACCCATTTTCCACACAAGGTCTGCAGAGGGCTAATTTAAACCAGCAGGAGGAGGTATCATGTATGATAGGATGCTCGTTCTGGCACTTCCCCCATCCTTGATGTGAGAAACTCTTCCTGTTTTCTGTATGCAAAACGAAAATCTGCAATGTAAAGCCATCGGTGTCTGCATGTTCATAGCCTCAGTTTCTTGTGACATGGTCAGCTCACTTAGGTACACATAACTAGGTATATAGTGCCGAAATGGTCCCTGTAGTTTCAGTGTAACAGAAAGTTAACCCACATAAACTATGTTAATGTTTAGTATCAGTTAGTCAGGGTTAAATTCTGTCATGTATCTCCCAGGAAAACCGCATCCATGTCCGCTTTGAATCAGTGCAGACCTGAAAATCACCTGTGTTTTGTGCAATGCTTTAAGAAGTCCGTCTCGATGAGGTGACCAGTCCAGCCTATGGGATATTAGTTTAGGAATTAGACATAGAACGTGAATATTTAAAAAACACTTGTGTAACTGTGTGTAACTGAGCCATGTGATTGGGAGGATTTCCCCTGCCGATGGACTGCAGCCCTCCTGTTGTACATAATCTTTACCGTGACAGGGTCGGCGTTCACCAATTTACAGATTCTTCTCCATTCTTATTTAAACTCTCGCTAATCTCACTGGACTTTTTAAGTTCTTCATTTCCTTTGAAGCTTAGTATTACTCATGGATGTTGTGTTTTAATATCTTATGCATTGATTTGTGGATGTTTGTTGAAATAATTTCGGGGTGCCATTTGCTCAGTTATCTGTCAGCTTGGTTTAAGCCACATACTCATGCACTAACTTGCCGTTTTTATTATTTGCAATCATGTATCGCTCCTTTCCAGCTATTTTTAAAAAGTACTAATGGCATCAGGTCCATAATTTTAGCACTGAATAAGTGCCATTTCAGTTAAAACCTTATTATTTTTTTGTTTTGCCAAATCTCTCTCTCTTTGTTGTTGCGCTTATAATTTTTTTCTTGTTTTGTGCGAATAGTGTTAAGTTGCCAAGTGTGCATTTTTTGCAATGTTGAACATTGTTATTGTAGTAGATAGATCATTTGTAATGACTTTTGTGCACATGCATATGTTAATTCCATATGTCCAGTATGTTCTTGTGTTAATTTGCTCACTCATATTAATAGAGGAACATACTGGCTATAATGCTCAAAGTCTTAACCGCTTTAGTTTCCACCCCACGTGATCGAGAAAATAGAAACACTGAACCATCACTCCGTACAGCTTAAATGTGTTCTGCTTCACTTGGTCATGGTATTATGAGTGTGTTTCACTGATGGATTTTGAAGGGGTGAAATCAATGTCTGTGCTATAGTAGTTATTTATTGCAGTTGTGAGAAGGCCACGGTAACCGACTCGGTGAGCTGTAAGCACCACTTTCCCTGGATTTGCCTTGTATTTTTGAAACAGACTTTTCCAATTAAATATTCTTAGATCAATACCTGCGAAATTCTCTCTTTTTTTTTTATTGTGCACTCATCATGAGTTGTGTTCCTTTACTGGTTTTGCCTCAACACTCAACATTTGACATCAAGCGGTGACCCAACAGTATCAAACCCATGTTTAAAGGAATAGTTCACCCCCCAAAAAAATAAAGATTTGCTGAAAATTTACAGGCCATCCAAGATGAGTTCATTTATTCATTAGAACAGGTTTAGAGAAATTAATATAGCATTACATCACTTACTCACCAATGGATCCTCTGCAGTGAATGGGTGCCGTCAGAATTAGAGTCCAAACAGCTGATAAAAACATCACCGTAATCCACATGACTCCAGTCCATCAATTAACATCTGTGAGAAGCTGTGTGTTTGTAAGAAACAAATCTATCATTAATATGTCTTTCCATAATATAGCTTTTTCCCGTAAAAACATTTTCTCATCTGAATCAGCAGAGAAATATACAAAGATCAAGCGCCGTTTACAAGTCAAAACAGTTATAAACAAATATGATTACTTGTGGATTATTGTGATGTTTTTAATCAGCTGTTTGGACTCTCATTCTGACGGCACCCATTCACTGCAGAGTATCCATTGGTGAGCAAGTGATGTAATGCTAAATTTCTCCAAATGTGTTCTCTGATGAAGAAACAAACTCATCTACATCTCGAATGGCCTGAGGTTGAGGACATTTTCATCAAATTTAGAATTTTTAGGTGGACTATTCCTTTAATGTACTTTGGTCTGTCTTTTTACCTTAGATAATTTTGTTCATAACTTTTGAGAATCAGGCCATTTTGTTAATCTTGTTCATGTTTCACGTCTGTCAAATTTGTTCTACAAAGTGAATTTGAATAGAGTTTGATGGGACACGCAGCCTTTGACGTCATCATCAAAAGATATGGGAAGTATTTTTTCTCCATATTAAAAGTTGATAATCCTGTTTATTTGACATTTGATCATTTGCAATTAGCATTGTCCCCCCCCCCCCCCCCCCCAAATGGGTCACAACATATCAACTGACAACCACTGGATTAGAATATCAAAGCAAACTGTCATTTGTTGTCATTGCTTTTTGAGTTTATATGCGCTAGTGGTACAGCATTTTATTTCCACTGATAATAATCCATTATTACATGAGGATGATCCTAAAAGGAAAAGACTAGATGTTTTTTTTTTCTCCGGCTCCTTACTTTGTATTCAGTGTTGAGGTGTTTTTTTCCCTGTAAACAATTTACACTAGGCTGTTATATTTAGATTTTGCAACTTCTGTAGGGTTGTAGGAGTGTGTAAAATGATTTATACCATGTCTGAAAAAATATTCCACTGTAAACAAGGTTATCTTACAAAATGTTCCCCTGGTGAGAGACAAACACTGTTGCTATAAGGGTACATTTGTTGTTGTAATGTCTCCCAGAGGTAAAAGATTTGTTTGTGTAATACTCCACTTCAACTTCCAGCATCAACAATAAGCTGTGTGTCTGCTGATTGGTATTGTGCCCATGATCATGTAGTGCTTTTATATAATGGGTGAAGTCATTGTAAGCTGGTTTTAGGCAAGTGTATTTGCGCCTCAAAATGCACTGCCTCCATGTGGTGCTTAGTGGAACAAAAACAGCAAAATGCTGCATTTAGATACTGTTTAGGATCCAAAAAGCAAAGCTTGGTCTAATATGTAAAAGCTTTGCTTTTAGAGCTTATTCTGCGTATGTATAGTGTTTGTAATCCACAATCCAAACATATATCAGGTTCATACCAGTGTTGTTTTTGTTAACTAAAGCTAAAACTATCAAAAAGTGTTTTCTGAATAAATTGCTGAAATAAAATATATTAGATCAAAATTTAAATGAGAATTAGACCAATAGAAAATTAGATCTGAGCTAAAAACGTTAAAGTACAAAACTTGCTACAATATTTAAATATTTATAAATGTTTTATTAAATATAATACTGAAATATGTTTATATCAAAATATTTAAAAACACAATCACATTACAAAATTACTAAAACCTCAATTAAAATTTAAATAAACTTTAAAAGCTCATTCAAATTATTAATAAATACTTGTACAGGTGCATCTCAATAAATTAGAATGTCGTGGAAAAGTTAATTTATTTCAGTAATTCAACTCAAATTGTGAAACTCGTGTATTAAATAAATTCAATGCTCACAGACTGAAGTAGTTTAAGTCTTTGGTTCTTTTAATTGTGATGATTTTGGCTCACATTTAACAAAAACTCAACAAATTAGAATACTTCATAAGACCAATAAAAACATTTTTAGTGAATTGTTGGCCTTCAGGAAAGTATGTTAATTTACTGTACATGTACTCAATACTTGGTAGGGGCTCCTTTTGCTTTAATTACTGCCTCAATTCTGCGTGGCATGGAGGCGATCAGTTTGTGGCACTGCTGAGGTGGTATGGAAGCCCAGGTTTCTTTGACAGTGGCCTTCAGCTCATCTGCATTTTTTGGTCTCTTGTTTCTCATCTTCCTCTTGACAATACCCCATAGATTCTCTGGGGTTCAGGTCTGGTGAGTTTGCTGACCAGTCAAGCACACCAACACCATGGTCATTTATCCAACTTTTGGTGCTTTTGGCAGTGTGGGCAGGTGCCAAATCCTGCTGGAAAATGAAATCAGCATCTTCAAAAAGCTGGTCAGCAGAAGGAAGCATGAAGTGCTCCAAAATTTCTTGGTAAACGGGTGCAGTGACGTTGGTTTTCAAAAAACACAATGGACCAACACCAGCAGATGACATTGCACCCCAAATCATCACAGACTGTGGAAACTTAACACTGGACTTCAAGCAACTTGGGCTATGAGCTTCTCCACCCTTCCTCCAGACTCTAGGACCTTGGTTTCCAAACTAAATACAAAACTTGCTCTCATCTGAAAGGAGGACTTTGGACCACTGGGCAACAGTCCAGTTCTTCTTCTCCTTAGCCCAGGTAAGACGCCTCTGACGTTGTCTGTGGTTCAGGAGTGGCTTAACAAGAGGAATACGACAACTGTAGCCAAATTCCTTGACACGTCTGTGTGTGGTGGCTCTTGATGCCTTGACCCCAGCCTCAGTCCATTCCTTGTGACGTTCACTCAAATTCTTGAATCGATTTGACAATCCTCATAAGGCTGCGGTTCTCTTGGTTGGTTGTGCATCTTTTTCTTCCACACTTTTTCCTTCCACTCAACTTTCTGTTAACATGCTTAGATACAGCACTCTGTGATCAGCCAGCTTCTTTGGCAATGAATGTTTGTGGCTTACCCTCCTTGTGAAGGGTGTCGATGATTGTCTTCTGGACAACTGTCAGATCAGCAGTCTTCCCCATGATTGTGTAGCCTAGTGAACCAAACTGAGAGACCATTTTGAAGGCTCAGGAGACCTTTGCAGGTGTTTTGAGTTGATTAGCTGATTGGCATGTCGCCATATTCTAATTTGTTGAGATAGTGAATTGGTGGGTTTTTGTTAAATGTGAGCCAAAATCATCACAATTAAAAGAACCAAAGACTTAAACTACTTCAGTCTGTGTGCATTGAATTTATTTAATTCATGAGTTTCACAATTTGAGTTGAATTATTGAAATAAATGAACTTTTCCACGACATTCTAATTTATTGAGATGCACCTGTATATAATAAATAATGCTAAAATAGCACTGGTTCATACAAAATCAGAACATTTGAAGTTGTGCATGACCCCTTGAACTGAATATAATGGGAAAAAAGTTAAAATGACAAAAGCACAGCAAAATTACCAAAACTTAAAATGAAGTGAAAATATACAAATAAAAGCTCATTCAAATTAATAAATACTAGTACATAAATAATGTCAAAATATCACTGGTTCATAGTCAAGTTGTGCATGACCCCTCAATCTGAATATATTGAACAAAACTTAAGTAATAAAATAATTGAAGATGTGATGTTGTGAATAATGACAGATAGAGGTTTTCAGCCGTTTGCTTTTATAAAGGTAAATGTAAATAAATGTCTGCAGTATCCTAATGCCATTATTATCACCTTATCATTTGCAAGTTATCACCACATTTGCACTGATGAGCTTCAGCGCATCAAGAATTTGTTGTGGCCAGTGGCCACAACAAATAGATCGAATGGTTCACAGCTGAAAGCACTTCATGGATAAACACATCAGCTGAATTTAAAATGAAACGACTGTGCAATTTATTATTGGAGTTGGACCGTTTTGTGGTTAAATTAGATGCCAAATTTACCATTTATGGAGCTTGTCTACTATTTTAAACATTTTATATTTTTGCTGAATTTTTATTTTAATAACATTTTAATTATTGAAGGCTTATTTTTTGTCTTTCTGTGCAGTCTGGTGCTCATGTAAGTAAAATGTGCACTGTAAGGTGTCTGGTTTCTTTGAATTTCCAGTCAACAGGATTTTGGACATGCTCAGCAAAGCAAACCCCCCATCTTGCCAGTTTTCACTCCTTTCACTCCTTTCCACAGGTCTGACCACCTGTCTAGAGACCAATATAGCAAAAGGTCTATGAGATTTTTGAGAAGCAGCCTTAGCAAAGACCTAAATGTAGAAGTGCAACATATGGAGTGTGATGATCAGCAATGGGAAAACGTCTCTCTGCATCCTGACCTATGAGGTGTTATCTGCTATGACGAATGCCATATTTGTTGGCCGAGTCTGATGAGGACAGATAATGAAGCTGATTATGATTCCTCACGCTGATCCAGTCAGACAAACAGGTAGAGTAATCTCTCCCATCAGAACGAGGAGACAAGCGGGTCAATAGCAGCATAAATAATGGAACGGATTAGATGCATGCTGTTCGTGCAAATGAAGACGGACCAGCCAGACTGACTGTGGGAAACGAGCATTGAGTGTGTACTGTGTCCTCGCTGCGTGAGACACACCACACAGTCCAATTGGTCAGCATCAGATGACCTGTTTGGAAAGGACGGCCCTGGTATAGTGTTTGGAGTGACAAGCCAACCTGTGCGCTTTCTAAACTCTTTTTTTAGACTAAGCTTAAAGGAGTAGTTTTCCCCAAAAAATGTAAATCTGCTGAGAATTTACTCACCCTCAGGCCATCCAAGGTGTAGATGAGTCGTTTTCTTCATCAGAACAGATTTGGAGAAATTTGCATTGCTTGTTCACCAATGGATCCTCTTCAGTGAATGGGTGCTGTTAGAATGGCGACAACATCACAATAATCCACAAGTAAACCGCACAATTCCAGTCCATCAATTAACATGTTGTGACATGTAAAGCTGCATGCTTGTAAAAAAAACTAATCGTAGAAGAAAGTAAGTCATAGAGCTTAGGATGTGTTAGTCTCGTGGTATATTGGTTTTTATTTAGCATGCAAGGGGACACGGGTTCACATCTTATTTGAACATGATGTTTTTTTAAACCAAGCAAAATTACAGCTGAACTTGACGGTGATCAGGAAGCATTTTCATTGTATGTATAAAAGAAGCTTTGATGTTATGATAATAACTCTGTTTGTGTTACACAGACAAAAAAGTCATAGAAGTTTCAGGCGACATGAAGGTGGGTACATGATGATCAAAGCGAATGTAAAAGATCTGTGTAAAGTGCAAGTAGTCCGAATGGATCAAATTAAGATGCGAGTGGCCAACTGACTAAAACAAGACATTTATAATGTTACAAAAAAAATTCTATTTCAAATAAATGCTGTTCTTTTGAACTTTTTTATTAATCAAGGAATCCTGAAAAAAAATGCATCACAGTTTTCAATATGTGATATATTCAAATAGAAGTTATTTTAAATTGTAATAACAATATTACTGTTTTACTGTATTTTTGATCAAATAAATGCAGCCCTTGTGAGCGAGAGCCTTGATTTAAAAACATTAAATATGGACGCGCATGTGGTAATATTTTTAATAAATAATTTTTCATTCATTTTACATTTGTATTTGCAAACCTGGTCAAGAACTACAGGAAGCGTCTGACCTCTGTAATTGTAAACAAAGGTTTCTGTACCAAATATTAAGTTCTATTTTTCTATTGTATCAAATACTTATTTCATGCAATAAAATGGAAATTAATTATTTAAAAATCATACAATGTGATTTTCTGGATTTTTTTTTTAGATTCTGTCTCTCACAGTTGAGGTGTACCTACGATGAAAATTACAGATCTCTCCATTCTTTGTAAGTGGGAAAACTTGAAAAATCGGCAGTGTATCAAATACTTATTTGCCCCACTGTAGCAGACGCTGTAATCCAAAGCGACTTACAAATGAAGACAATAGAAGCAATAATATGTAAGTGCTGTGACAAGTCTTGGTTAGTCTAATGCAGTATAAGAAGCAACGTTTTTTTTATAATAAAAAAAAGAAAACAAGTAGATAGAATAGAAAAAGAATAAAGAACGCTAGTGTCAGAGGGTAATTAAAAAAAAAAACAAGTCGAAAGAATAGAGAATGCTAATATTAGAGGGTCAATTGTTTTATAAATAAATAAAAAGTAAACAAGTAGTTAGAATAGAAATAGAATAGAGAATGCTAGAGGGTCATGTGCAGATGGAAGAGATGTGTTTTTTAGCCGTTTCTCTAAGATGGCTAAGGACCCGGATTGAGTTGGGCAGGTCATTCCACCAGGAGGGAACAGTTAAGGTAAAAGTCAGTGAAAGTGATTTTGTGCCTCTTTGGAATGGCACTATAATGCGCCGTTCGCTTGCAGAATGCAAGCTTCTATAGAGGGCACATAAGTCTAAAGTAGTGAATTTAGGTAAAGGGGTGCAGAGCCAGTGGTTGTTTTGTAGGCAAACATCAATGCCTTGAATGGCAACTGGTAGCCAGTGCAAATTGATGAACAGAGGTGTCACATGCACTCATTTTGGCTTGTTAAAGACTAATCTTGCAGCCACATTCTGGATTAGTTGTAGAGGTTTGATCGAACTGGTTGGAAGACCTGCCAAGAGAGCGTTGTAATAGTCCAGTCTAGACAGAACAAGAGCTTGAACCAGGAGTTGTGTAGCATGCTCCTGAAAGAAAGGGCCTAATCTTCCTAATGTTGTATAAAGCAAATCGGCAGGATTTTACCATATCATTTAAATTACTTTAAAAATTATTTTACTAAAAATAAATAAATTGCACCGTTCACCAGTGAGAGCAAGGTATTAAAATATTATCCCATAAATATCTCCCAGGAAGTGTTTGTATCAGAATGTATGTGCGAGGGTCCACTCACTTTACAAAAGTTCAATTATTGATGTGCTGAACGGACACACTATATGCCTTTGTGCAGCACAGTCATGCCATAACAATAAATCAGCAATATGTATGTAATGATTTGTTGGAGACTGATCTGTATTACCAGAGAGGATTGCTTTGACAGCTCAGTGCCAACCAGGGTCTGACTCACTATCCATTATAACTGTAGAGGATTGATCGAAGTTATGTGGGCATGTGTTTATGTACAGTGCCATCAGAAAGTATTTTGTGTTCCACAGAAAAAAGAAAGTCATACGGGTTTGGAATGACATAAGGGTGAGTAAATGATGACACAATTTTCATTTTTGGGTGAATCATCGCTTTAACTGCTCATGTTGTGACCCAGAGAGGATCCCCCCACCCCCTCCCCCCCAATGTTATTGTATTGGACTAAAACTCCCTTTGCTCACACAGGGTCTAACAACTTCCACAAAAAAGTGATATTTTTGTACTTTTTTAGGGATTTTCCCCCCAATTTGTGGTTTTCCTGGTCAAAAATGACCAATTAACCATTAAAAAATTGCTAGAAAATTTCACATTATTCTGTATAATTACCAAATATTTCAATCATTTTTTTATCAACTTGTTTTCTTTCAGTTAGCATAGGTTTTGTTTTTCTTTTTGGAACTGATTGGTCATAGGCCTCACTGATCTGAGCTTATGCATCTCAGTTTTTGAGTGAACGTTGCCAAAATGATCCACCATTAATGATTTTTTTTCATAAATGCCACTTCATTTTATTTTGTTATTTAATACAGTGGCATTATAACATTAAGTGTCCATGTACCTTTTAGAGTCAGTTGTAAATCTGTATCAGTACATCAAGTAGGCAGTAATGAAAGAAACAATTGTCACTTCAATCTTCCAGGTCCTAGCTACTTAACACAGCGTGCAATGGCCGGGTGTGAAAGATCAATTTTTAGAGCCGCCCTGGTAAAGCAGACGTTGATAAGAATTCCAATCAATAAACTGCATTAGAGTGCTGACCCATCAGCCAAAGCCATGAATGTGTCCTTATATGGGTCAATCCTGTTATGCAGAACATTTACATGTCCCTATCCCATTTTTTAATAGGCCTGTATTGTGTAAAATATAGTTGCCTGAGCTTGAAAATATGCTTTAATCTTCACAAATATGCTTCTATTTTGTGTTGCAGAGTTCAAGAGGTGCTGCATAGCAGATCTGACCCGTAAAGCTCATTTATATTTCCCGCGTCCCTTTGACACGTAGGGAAAATAGATCAGCACCTTGGACAGCGGCACCCGTCAAAATTCAGCATGCTTAGAATCTCCCACGGGAGGATGGAGCAGGAGCGCGCACGGCAGCGAGACGTTTGTAAATGAATCATTTTGATTGGGCGAGAGCGCGTCTTGGAAACAAGGGCCGTGTGTTGATGCGCACGGCAGAACGTCCATTTCGAGGATGAATCAGAGGGGAGCAGCATCAGCATCCCCATCACTTTACGATCCACAGCATCAGCCGCTCCGACTGACTATCACACTCTGCGAAGAAGGCAAATAGGCGAACCTGCGCACGGTGCCTTTTATTCTTCAGTTCTGGAAGCCCCATCTTCCTTTGAACGTAGCGAGGAACCATATCGGCCGGGAGGGGGGATGGTGATGAACTTCAGATGGAGCCAAGATGCTGGCATTTCCCCCAGCTCTTCAGCCAATACTGCCATTATTATTTATGTTTTTAAAACACCAACCTAATGGATTGTTCTGAGCTCTGCGTTTGGGATGGGAGGTGGCGTTGGAATATGTCGACGGGAAGATGCACAAGGAAATGATGTGAAAGCTTCGTCATGATGCCTCTGATGAACAATAAACAAAACTATAGGATTGCACCCGAATCCAACTTCCTGCTCTTTTGGATTATGTTTTTATGCTGAAGGATCCCCCGACGATGACTGTATGTGGCAGCGATGCTCTGAAATGCCATTTTGCATCTTCCTTATCTCTCATCCGTGCGTCCAGGCTTTGGATTGCTGGGAGTTTATGAAAATTACATCTCTTTAGACCTGGAACAATGCATTGCTGGCTATTTATTGCAATACCATATGCTTATTATTGGTCATCCTCGCGCCCTATGATGATTGTATCAGAGAAACAACATCGGCCCTAACAGGCACACACATGCCATCAGACGGAAAATAACAAGTCCAGAGATTTTCTGACCAATTACCTTTGGTTTGGACACTTTCCTCTGAGACTTTAGGGTAGCAACCGCGTTTCTGCCGAATAAAATATTAATAATAGGCCTGACGGGATCAATAACAACAACAATAATTATAATAATACTAATAAAAAACAACAATAATAATGTATAAAAATAATAATACTATATAAAATAACAACAATAATAATAATTATCAAATATAATAATATTCATACATATATAAATCAATAAAAATAAAATACCGAAAGAAATAATCACCCCCTTCCAGCATCGGCCCTAACAGGCACATGCATGCCATCAGACGGAAAATAACAAGTCCAGAGATTTTCTGACCAATTACCTTTGGTTTGGACACTTTCCTCTGAGACTTTAGGGTAGCAACCGCGTTTCTGCCGAATAAAATATTAATAATAGGCCTGACGGGATCAATAACAACAACAATAATTATAATAATACTAATAAAAAACAACAATAATAATGTATAAAAATAATAATACTATATAAAATAACAACAATAATAATAATTATCAAATATAATAATATTCATACATATATAAATCAATAAAAATAAAATACCGAAAGAAATAATCACCCTTTCGTAAACAATTAAAACATTTCACTTCAGCCATACGACATACACATGTAGTCAAACATGTTCAAGAACCGGATCCGCATGTTTTTTAACGAACTGAAGGTGCTGGTTTTCATGCGATCCGGTTCTAGACGCTCCGACAGTGACGCAGAGCCGAACAGACGATCCAACAGCATGAGGGGGCTCGGGATGGGCGGCTGCGGATGGCCGCCCTTCGTTGACTGCTCCAGCCGGGACGACGAGGAAGAATACTACGGGAGCGACCCCAGGCCCAGGAGTCTGGCGTTTGAGGAGAAAGACCCGAAACTGCAGGCGGGCCTGGACGCGGTCAGCCTCTCCAGCAGCACGAGCAGCGGCATGAGAACGCCCCAGTGTCGAATCTGCTTCCAAGGGCCCGAGCAGGTACCCAGACGCTTTATATCTCATGCCTGAGCACAATAACAAGGCTTGTGTGGGTCTTTAGCTTAATGCTCATATTTCCCATTTTAAATGTAGGCCTACATTTTGTTTGGTACATTATAAATTATAATGCAGTGGCCATGCTGCACATGCTGCTTGTTATTGTTGCTGTAGTGAATTACTACAATATGTACAGCTCCACAAAGTACACGTTGTTCATTAGCATTGCTCATTTTTAAATGTCAATACAACCTGATATGAACACTAAATTGTGGTTCATTATAATAATACTATGAACAACAATGCATAATTATAAATAGCTCCACAAAATAGTTATGCAATAAGTACGTGTTGTCCAATAATATTTATGTAAACACACTTATATGAACACTGAAATGTGGTTAATACTAATATTAATACTATGAACAACAAAGCATAACTGTAAACAGCTCAACAATATAATTATGCACTAAGTACATGTTGTCCAATAATATTATTAATTAATTATTAATGACATTAATTTGTACTTATTTATGTAAAAACACTTGCATTAACACCAAAATGTGGCTAATAATAATAATAATAATACATTCTAATATACATTAATAACAAAAAACAATCATATAAATGATCTAATTTATACCATAAGCAGAAAAATAATCGGCATAATTAAGTATATGTTGTCTAATAGTTTTATCATATTTATTAATGTAAATAAACTGGAACATGAGCACTGCAAAATGATGTGTATAATATGCATTATGCATTGTTCTGTAGTGTTGCTTGCTTACTGTGAATGTGAAACATATTAAAGTGAGCCTTAATTTTGCATAAAAAAACAGAAATTGTTTGGGAAGTATCGACAGCTTGTTTAGCTCACCGTCACACCATCTGGAACAAAGACCAGCGGCAGCATGCAGGCTAATAATGCATTTCTCTTTTGATGGGTTTACAGGTATGCCATTAGAGACTGTCGATTTCCAGGTTCAATATGCCCACCCAATTAACCTCTCTATTGCTTTTTTATGAGCAGTAGACGTCTCAGTGATGTTCTGTATGGAAATGTAGTGTGGATGTTAAAGCCCAGGGCAGCCTGAAGCTGATTCGTTTGCAATGCAAAGACTGTTGTGTTCATGCAGGCCAGGAGCAGGATTCACATGGTCTGAAACTGAAATGTTAGGAAAAACAAGACTCAGTGAGATCCTAAAATTAATATAATAGGCAACACAGTTCACTTTTTAATTGTCAAATTATTAAGCAGCAAAATAGATTTTGTTGTTCATCTATGAGTGATGTTTTCTGTCCCGTGATGCATGACCTGCGTGATTGGTCATCCAGTGAACTGAACGTCTATATTAGTATGTTCAGATTCTCATGGATAAATCAGTGTGTGCTTGTATTTGTATGGGATAGGCGGAACGCAGGATGGATGTTTGGTCAGCAGCCAAGCTGAGAAACAACAGATGTGCGAAGCCTGTAAAGCTCGTCTGCTGCAAGTTAGCCGTAGACATCAGCTAATATGGAAAGATGTTAGCGATGTACCAACACAATCCATCTGGCAGTCCATCTGATTATGTCAGCCTCGGTGTCTGTTTTCAATGCGAGATGCATTTCAGTGTAAACCTGCCTCTCAGGTAAATGGTTTACTGAGCTGTTGAAAGTGGCGGACAGACTGAAGAAAAACAGCCGCTGGAATAAAGACATAAGGAGTCCGCTTTCAGGCATTTTAAGATCTGTCATTCCTAGTTATAGTATTATTCATTAACATACAATTTAATCAGAATTTCAAGAACTGAGCTCTTTAGATCAATGGGGCATTAGCCTCGGCTGATGAACGTCGTGACTGCACCGTTTGGAAAAATGAAAGGGATAGTTACCCAAAAATTATATACATTTACATATGCTCATGTCATTCCAAACCTGTTTGATTTTATGCAAAACACAAAAGAAGATATTTTGAGGAACACTGGACCCCATTGAAATTCAATGTATGGACATTTTTTTAAAACATAAAAAGGAATTAAAATTAATAAGAATAATTTAGAATAATAATTAAAATAACAATTAAAAACTAAAAAACTAAATCTCCGTTGGTGGCCATTCAAAAGTAGCGGTATATTCTAACACACACACACAAAAAAATAAAATAAAAATTTCACATATTTCATTATATTATTATAGATATTTTACCAGTGCCTGATTCTGTTTTGGATGTTCTTAAAATATTTCCCATTTTAAATGTAGGCCTACATTTTGTTTGGTACATTATAAATTATAATGCAGTGGCCATGCTGCACATGCTGCTTGTTATTGTTGCTGTAGTGAATTACTACAATATGTACAGCTCCACAAAGTACACGTTGTTCATTAGCATTGCTCATTTTTAAATGTCAATACAACCTGATATGAACACTAAATTGTGGTTCATTATAATAATACTATGAACAACAATGCATAATTATAAATAGCTCCACAAAATAGTTATGCAATAAGTACGTGTTGTCCAATAATATTTATGTAAACACACTTATATGAACACTGAAATGTGGTTAATACTAATATTAATACTATGAACAACAAAGCATAACTGTAAACAGCTCAACAATATAATTATGCACTAAGTACATGTTGTCCAATAATATTATTAATTAATTATTAATGACATTAATTTGTACTTATTTATGTAAAAACACTTGCATTAACACCAAAATGTGGCTAATAATAATAATAATAATACATTCTAATATACATTAATAACAAAAAACAATCATATAAATGATCTAATTTATACCATAAGCAGAAAAATAATCGGCATAATTAAGTATATGTTGTCTAATAGTTTTATCATATTTATTAATGTAAATAAACTGGAACATGAGCACTGCAAAATGATGTGTATAATATGCATTATGCATTGTTCTGTAGTGTTGCTTGCTTACTGTGAATGTGAAACATATTAAAGTGAGCCTTAATTTTGCATAAAAAAACAGAAATTGTTTGGGAAGTATCGACAGCTTGTTTAGCTCACCGTCACACCATCTGGAACAAAGACCAGCGGCAGCATGCAGGCTAATAATGCATTTCTCTTTTGATGGGTTTACAGGTATGCCATTAGAGACTGTCGATTTCCAGGTTCAATATGCCCACCCAATTAACCTCTCTATTGCTTTTTTATGAGCAGTAGACGTCTCAGTGATGTTCTGTATGGAAATGTAGTGTGGATGTTAAAGCCCAGGGCAGCCTGAAGCTGATTCGTTTGCAATGCAAAGACTGTTGTGTTCATGCAGGCCAGGAGCAGGATTCACATGGTCTGAAACTGAAATGTTAGGAAAAACAAGACTCAGTGAGATCCTAAAATTAATATAATAGGCAACACAGTTCACTTTTTAATTGTCAAATTATTAAGCAGCAAAATAGATTTTGTTGTTCATCTATGAGTGATGTTTTCTGTCCCGTGATGCATGACCTGCGTGATTGGTCATCCAGTGAACTGAACGTCTATATTAGTATGTTCAGATTCTCATGGATAAATCAGTGTGTGCTTGTATTTGTATGGGATAGGCGGAACGCAGGATGGATGTTTGGTCAGCAGCCAAGCTGAGAAACAACAGATGTGCGAAGCCTGTAAAGCTCGTCTGCTGCAAGTTAGCCGTAGACATCAGCTAATATGGAAAGATGTTAGCGATGTACCAACACAATCCATCTGGCAGTCCATCTGATTATGTCAGCCTCGGTGTCTGTTTTCAATGCGAGATGCATTTCAGTGTAAACCTGCCTCTCAGGTAAATGGTTTACTGAGCTGTTGAAAGTGGCGGACAGACTGAAGAAAAACAGCCGCTGGAATAAAGACATAAGGAGTCCGCTTTCAGGCATTTTAAGATCTGTCATTCCTAGTTATAGTATTATTCATTAACATACAATTTAATCAGAATTTCAAGAACTGAGCTCTTTAGATCAATGGGGCATTAGCCTCGGCTGATGAACGTCGTGACTGCACCGTTTGGAAAAATGAAAGGGATAGTTACCCAAAAATTATATACATTTACATATGCTCATGTCATTCCAAACCTGTTTGATTTTATGCAAAACACAAAAGAAGATATTTTGAGGAACACTGGACCCCATTGAAATTCAATGTATGGACATTTTTTTAAAACATAAAAAGGAATTAAAATTAATAAGAATAATTTAGAATAATAATTAAAATAACAATTAAAAACTAAAAAACTAAATCTCCGTTGGTGGCCATTCAAAAGTAGCGGTATATTCTAACACACACACACAAAAAAATAAAATAAAAATTTCACATATTTCATTATATTATTATAGATATTTTACCAGTGCCTGATTCTGTTTTGGATGTTCTTAAAATCATTCAATAAACAATAACATATATTATAAATGGTGTATAATATTTAGAATATAATATTTTTTTCCTGTCTTTGATGTCACGCCTATTTAGCAGTGTTATTTTAGTATCGAGATACTATTATAGTTTTTATAAATATTTTAATTAATATTAATATTTTCTGATTTTATTTAAATTTTTGTAATTTTGCTCTGTGCATTTCTAATTTTTATTAGTTTTATTTAAATAGGCTCATATAATTATTTTAGATTTTGTTATCAACTAGCTGAAATAAAATAAGTTTAAGGCTTTTTTACTTTACTTTACTTTACTTTACTTTACAAAAGAAGATATTTTGAGGAACACTGGACTCCAAAACAACACTGGATCCTATTGAATTTCAATGTAAGTTAAAAACTTAAAAACGTTAAAAGGAATTAAAATGAATAAGTATTAATAATTAAAAACTAACATATATATATATATATATATATATATATATATATATTATTATTATTTTTTTATATATATATATATTTTTATAAAGTATGTGTGGTTTTAGTTAACTGTAATAACTCTGCTATTTAGTCGCTTGTCATCCAGGGATGCGTTTCCCAAAAGCATCGTTAGCTAACTTTGGTCGTCAGTTCCACTGAACTCTATTGGTAACGACGGAACTTGCGACCACAGTTGCTTTTGGGAAACCCACCCCAGAGTGATTATTAGTCACCATTTACGGCTCAAGCGATTGACTCACAACCTGACTGCATAATGATGTCACGTTTTTTCCCCAATAATTTAATTTAATTTTGTTTCAGTTAATGTTTTTTGAAGTAACAAAAATGTATGATTTTAGTTTTAAACAACTATAATAACACTGCTATTTAGTCGCTTGTTATGCAGATTTATAAACCATTTATGGTTCATGTGATTGACTCACAATGCGATGATGAATCACGTTTCAAAGCTACAGTGTATAGATGAATGACAATGCAAACATATAGCTCCAGGAATCATAGTCCTCGTTGCTTTAAATATGACTGGCGTGCTGAAGGGGGAGATGGGATCTCAGTCCTCATCAGTCAGCTTTCTGATCTGTCAGGGCTTATGGACCATGTAAAGCTGATTTGTTTTGATGTGCTCGTTCTGGATACGAGCTCTAATCAGATTAAGCTGAGAGGTTTTTTTGAAATATTTCGTTTTAGCGCCAAAGCGTGATCTGCCATGATGCTGCTGTCTCTTTTCACACACAGAACGAAGCTTTTTGTCAATGATTACTATATGCAGAGAATGACTTGAGTGCTAATTACAGATGTAAAGAAGGAGAGAGCTTCTGTTACTGATGTTTGATTTTGGCTAAACTAAATCTGGCCTTGGGTCTCGGATAACAGCTAGATACTCTGAAACAACAAGAGGAGGACAGGCTGTACTTTAAAGCACAGTATGACTCATCCAGGTCCACTTATCGTAACGCTCACATTGATCAGATTGGACAGACTCGTGATGTCAACTTGACGGGAAATGTACAGGACAAGTACAGTGGGCTTCAAAGGTGAAGATGCGTCTTTTATATTCTTTAATTTGATGCAAAACTGTTCAGTATAAGAATTTAAATGACAGCAATACTTATGTGGTCTTAATCTGATGATCATCTTCTCCGGCATGATTCGAGATCTTCCAAAGAGATTCTAGTGCCTTAATGGAAGCAAGAAAATCCTTTTGTATAACAGTAAGAACAGTGTCACAATTATTTAAGTAGTGACTAGTGACCAAGAACTAGTACAGAATCTTAAATATTTCCTTTTCAATAACTTTTCTTAGTTTTAAAATGTTGAAAGTCAATTAATGACCATTGATTGCTTTGCTCGTTTCTCTTTTTCTTTAAATGTAAGGAATTATTTATGAGTACTTCAGAAGCCATTCAGTGTTTCTTTTGTTTGCAGTCTTTCTCTAAAGATCACATCAATCTTACAGTCCTGTATCTCTGCCCCCCAGTTGGACATCCTGTTCTTTATACTCGACTTGTTATTCACAGTCTATGTATTGAATGTTCTCTTGGCAGCTCTGGAAATGCTGCCGTTGCATCTGTAATGTTAGTTGATTCATGGTTTCTCGCTAAATACATCTAGCACAGTCACTGTCAGTTGTTGTGGTGGACGCAGTGTTATTAGTGGTGCAGGCGCATACTTAGTGTTACGGATTTGAATAAACCTCTAACCTTGAGAGCATACTATAAATATTTGTAGTTCATTATACTTATTTTACAGAATGAAGTTTATTTTGTGGCTTAAATAATCTACATGTTTCTTAGAGACTGACATGTTTGGCTTGTCAAAATGTTACATTCCGCTGTCGCAAATTCGTTGTCTTTTGAATTAGCTTTTATTTTAGTTTTCATTCTAATTTTTGTTTAATTTTAGCCATTTGTCTATATTCCTTTGTCATTTTTATTAGCGTTTTTAAATATTTATATAGCTTTAATGATCTTTTATTGTTTAAATTTAAAAGAATATTTTATTTATTTATTTATTTTATTTAGTCATTTAGCAGATGCTTTTATCCAAAGCGACTTACAAATGAGGACAATAAAAGCAGTCAAAACTAACAAAACGCTATAACGCATTAGCAAGTACATGTAGCAAGGTGTATATATATATATATAAAATTATATATGTATATATATAATTTTAAATATATATATTTTGACAGAAGTTATCACGTCTGTCAAAAACATTTATTTCTCATTTTCATTTAAGTATTAAAGTTTACTCTTTTCAACTAATATTTATGTTTTATCTTATTTCAGTTTTATTTCAATTACCAATCATTTTTCATATGTTTAGATTTAGTTAACAGTAGCAACGCTGGTTAAATAGAACATCAAATAACATTTCCCACGAATTTCACTTCCTCATTTCCAAGTTAAAGCAAATATTAAGCTGGAAACAATTTAGGGTGAAACTTGATTGTATTGATCAGGATTTAACTGTAATGATTAGACTGTGATTGGTGTTATTGGTTAATATGATTTCTTCCTGCCCCACAGCCTTGGTCAATGAAAATGAACCATTTTCTGGGACTTTTTCCTGTCCTGGGACTTTTATTAAGACAGTAAATAGTATTGATTTTTGATTCTTGGATCTGTCGGTCATCAGATTTAATTCTCCCCTGTCTGCAGGGGGAGCTGTTGAGCCCATGCCGCTGCGACGGCTCCGTGCGCTGCACCCACCAGCCCTGTCTGATTCGCTGGATCAGCGAGAGAGGCTCCTGGAGCTGCGAGCTCTGCTACTTCAAGTACCAAGTCCTGGCCATCAGCACCAAGAACCCGCTGCAGGTAAAGCGTCAGCCTCAAACTGTGAAGTATCTGGGTCAGGGCGAAGCACTGGCTAGCGTCTCTATTTATAGGCTTCTACAAGCAAAGCAAGAAGATGCCATCTCATCTTTTTAATGCTGTGTGTATCAGTGGCAGGCGATTTCTCTGACGGTGATTGAGAAGGTGCAGATCGCCGCCATTATCCTGGGCTCACTCTTCCTCATCGCCAGTATCTCGTGGCTGGTGTGGTCTTCTCTCAGCCCGTCTGCCAAGTGGCAGCGCCAGGACCTGCTCTTCCAGATCTGCTACGGCATGTACGGCTTCATGGACATTGTGTGCATAGGTGAGAAGCAAAACACCATGGATCCATTTTTTTTTCATGATTAGGACCTGTCTTTGATTTCCTATAGGCTTTTGGCATTTCAAACCAAACTATGAGAATTTTGAATCATAACAACCCTAATACACAAACATTTGCATATACATATGAATGGATATATGTATAAATTTGTTATAGGGAAATTATGGGAACTTTACAAAAAGGTTTGTTAACAGGTAATATATTAGGTATACTGAATGAATGAATGATACTTTTTAAGCATATTTTGGTCTTGGTTAATGTTAATTTCTACATACGCTAATACATTTTAACATTATAAATTTACTAATGTACTATAAATGTATATTTTTCTTTATGTTTATTCAGAATACAAGAACTGTCACTGGTGTTAATTAGTGTAATATATTACTATTATGTCAAATTAAATATTTTAAATATCATAAAAAATAAGGTTTATATAATTTTAAAAAATGGTGTGTGTATGTATATATATATATATATACTATAAATATCTTAACGTCTTAATGTTTGTTCAGAAAAAAAGAACTAGTGTTGTTACTGATGTTAATTTATGTAATACATTACTATTGTTATTTCTTAATTTTTATATTATTAAAAATAACATTTATATAAATTCTATATAGTATATTGTGAACGAACATCAATTATTAATAGTAATTCATATGAATAAATAATAAATTAAATATTTGTATATATTATTAAAATGATTATATAATTATAAAATGATATATATCGATAGATATACTATTACTATTTTAGGTACATTAATAATGCATGAACATGAAATGTTACTGATGTTAATTCTTGCGATACAGCATTTTTATGTCAAATACATTTTAAAAAGCAATTCAATATTTATTTATTTTTTAGTTTTAAAAATGTTTATATAGCAAATTCACAAATGTTATATATATTATTGACAATTTATAATATTAATATACTAATAATAACTTTGATTTTTTTTTATGTATGAACTGATGTTCATTTATGTAATATATAATATTATAAAATAATATTAACCTAGATTAAATGTTGTTAGTTCATGATACCTAGTGCATTGACAAATTGAAGATTATTGAAAAGTGTTAGTGAATTTCCATATGTTTATGGATGAATCAGTAACATCCGCTAATCTCTAATTCCTCACAGGCCTTATAATCCACGAGGGCTCATCCGTGTATAGAATCTTCAAGCGATGGCAGGCTGTAAACCAGCAGTGGAAAGTATTGAACTACGAGAAGTCGAAGGACTTGGGAGACCCGTTGAGCTCCAGCAGTAAGGCAGGCAGCCGCGGCGCACGCAACAACCCGCACGGCCTGGCCAGCGGCAGCAGGGGGGGCCGGCGAGTGCGCAGGTTAAGGACTATCCTCAACCACCACTGCGGCTACACCATCCTCCACATCCTCAGCCAGCTGCGGCCCAGCGACACGCGGCTCGGAGCCGCCACCAACCGTGAGGTGGTGATGCGGGTCACGACCGTATGAGGTCGGAGAGAGAAACAAAGACGCATTTCAGGCTCCAAGCGCCTTTTCCTGCAAAACACAGTGTTACAATGCCAGGATGATCGCGATTTTCTTTGCATAGCGACTTTTTCAACGGACAGGAATGCACACGAACAATGCGTAGGACATTGGCGCCATTCATTCCTGGAGTTTCTATTGGCGAGACTCTCTCATGATCTAGCACACTATTGCGTTTTTAAGTTCGATTTCCTCGCTGGTGTTGTTTTTTTATCGATACGGTTTTTAAAACGTTTTGATTTTCTAAGGGAGAATGGTACATGGAGTGACATCGACGTGTGATGTATATGATAACTCATAGGGTCCTATTGTTGTAAATGATGCTTACGGATGCTTCTGATGCAGCAAGAAAGCCAACCATAACCAAACGATCACGACACAATAACCAGGGAAACGAGATATGAATTGTTACATACTAAAATATAAAAGGGGAGGGTGCAATAAGACATAAGATTATACAGCGAATAAAAAGACGTAAACATTTAAAAGAATTTGATCTTCTCTGCAATAAAGATACCTTTACATTTTACAGTGACCTTTGCATGAGGGTAGAGTTTTATGCCTCCTCGACACATGGACATGATGAATTTGTTTTATTCAGAATGGTGCTTGTTTGAATAAACACTACTATTCATCTGCTGTTTGTGAAATGCATCATCACACAGGCTTTTGTTCATTTAAGTGGCTTACAGATAGACACCTATACTGCTTTTTTTGTTGGCGGTTTGGAACGTAACCTTTCAGCAATGGCTCATCACATACAGAGCTTTCATTTGAATGTGAACAACACTGAATTACAAGCAATTTTACCATATAACGCACAAATGACTAAATGCAACTTGATTTGAAAGGAACGACTGATTAGCCTTGGTATGCAAAAAGCAGACAACCTGTCCAGATCCATATTATATTCTTCTGTTTTCTAGTTCAGTCTATATTATAATGAATGCATACAATTACCGGTTCGTTTAAATATAGATTGCAATTTCAACCTGTTCACACCAAAGAAATCTCCCTCTGATGTTTCAAACTCGCATTTCTTTCTTCTGTTTAATCTGTTGAACACAAAGATGTTTCGCTGAAAGTCTGAGCCGCTACTTTGGTCAGAAAGAAGGTCGTGGTTTACACTATCATGCTCTAAAAATGACACTAAAACTAGTCCATGCAACTCATGCGCTATATAGTCTTCTTAAGTATTTTAGTTTTGAATAAAGATTTTAGGGTACTGTCCATTTAAAGGAATATTCAAGTTGATCTCAAGTAGCATTTGTCATTGTTAATTATCAAAAAACAAAAATTCATATTAATAAATAAATAAATAATGATAATACACTTAAAATAATGGAAGTAAATGCTGACAATTTTGGAGGATTTAGTGACTAAGAATACAAATGTATATAATTGTATGGTTTGGTTATAATTGTGTGGTTATAATTTTATTAAAGCACTTACATTAGATATAACTTTACATAGCAAGCGATTTTGACACTAAAACACACATATAGTTTTCTACTGCTGAAGCAGGGAGTATTAAATGTTTCCAAACTGGCCCCCATTTACTTCCATTGCAAGACTGAAAGAATAAAATAACCTCTTGAAGGAAAACAATGCGTTAAGTTCAGTCGACAAAATTTATGTCAGGGTTGATTTCAACTCTCTCTTGTTTTTGTGTAGACAAAAAAAAAAGAAAAAAGGAAATTGAAATGAATTTTTACGGTAATCAAAATGCCACAGATTTCCTCCATTACGCTTGATGTATAAAACCTAGAATTTTCTTTAAAGAAGTCATTTTATTTTTTCAGTGTAAAGCTGTGATCATATTTACCATTGTCATCTGTCCAGTCATTTAAAGGGGTCATATGACGTTGCTAAAAAAGAACATTATTTTGTGTATTTGGTGTAATTAAATGTTTATGTGGTTTAAGGTTCAAAAAACACATTTTCCACATACTGTACATTATTGTTTCTCTCAATGCCCCGTCTTTCTGAAACGTGTCGATTTTTAACAAAACTCATTGGTCTGAAAAGCGAGGTGTGCTCTGATTGGCCAGCTATCCAGTGTGTTGTGATTGGCCGAATACCTCAAGCATGTGACGGAAATGTTATACCTCTTACCATACTGTGATGCTGTGTCCCGGCGCGATAAGACAAAACATTAAAACCCATTATAAACAAGGCATTTGTTGCATCCAGTGGGGACATAATTACGGATTATAATGACATACTGTCTTTTTACGCGTTGCGCCGTGTAAACAAAACCATGTCTGCATTTGTGATCGGAGAAACGACAAACAACCAGTGCTACTCTACACTGCTCAAAACTCGCGTTTGAATCATCAGTGGCAAATCCTTTAAATATGAAAACGTACTTACAGACTGTGAGTCAGCATTATTTGTCAACATCATAGACTGTGGTCAGCATGCGCGCCGAAGGGGAAACGTAGGCTTGTAGGCTACTCTCCCAGGAAACAATCCTCGTCCTCCATAAAATGTGCTGCACACATCTGAATATTTGGGTTGAACTGCTCTGGAACAGTGTTGTAAATACAACTTAACCACTGATTTCTAGTTGTGTCCTCTTTTAGTAGTTTGGCTTTCACAACGAAACACACAGCATCTCCACAACATGGCGGCGGCGGCAACAAACAATACTACAGCGAGAATCAAAGTTACACCTTCTTTCGTTGCGTGAACATTTGGGCGGTGTTATGCAAATCTTCCCACATAGTGACGTAGACATGTGGGGGCGTGTTTAAACGAGGCGTTTTAGGGGGGCGTGGATGAGTCTTAACTTTTATAAAGAATATCTCTTTGGGTTTGAGACTTTAGTCTTTGCAACTTAAGGGATCTTATCTATGCACGAACAGCTTGTAACACTCCAAAGAGAAAGGAAAACTTGAAATCGCATCATATGACCCCTTTAAGAATCCATGAAATCGGGAATTTCATGTGAGGACAAAAGATTTTCCCAAACCCATTTCGCAATAGTTCAAATGAGCAATGCAAATTTGTCACGTTGAGCAACAGAAAGCTGCTTGGTATGAAAGCGACTTCTGAGTGCGCTATGCTTCATAAATCGCTACACTATTGGCATTTTTCCATTAGAGGGAGCAGCTTGGTGAATTCGTGTGGATTCCACTGGTAGCATTGTACATAACAGGCGCAATGTATTTTATGTGATGTAATAATACAGAATATTTTCGTGGGTCATGGCTCAGTATTAAGCTGCTTTGCAGTTTGTACTCTCTCAAGAACAGGAGCTTGTTGAGACCAACAAGCAACTCCGGCTCCTCAATGTGTCTTGACCTTGATCCGATGCAGCTTTGTTTTAGCGCTTCATAAATTATCACTCCAGGTTACAAGCGTGAGGTCTCCTGTGTGCCACTATCATTGGGCGGCCCTTGCAGAGGTCACAGCGTTGCAGGGAGGGCGTCTGTCATAGGCCTCCTATGACAGACGGTGTGTCAACGCCAGGAACCCACTGTGAGTCCTTTCACAATGTCACACCGCTGAAACATCCACACACAGCAGCACCACATCAGAGTCTACAGCGTTTAATCATGTTCTGTGATGATAATACTGTGTGTTATTAGAATGTGTAATGGCTGTGTTTACCCACATGCTTATGTTTACTTAGGAGTTAAAGATCCTGGTAAGCATATTGCATAATATTTGGCTTTATTTGTTGAGAATTAGTATGTAGATTACATGCACATGGTCCCTAGGCCCATTCAGGAGCAACAGATTTATTTTATAGGTGATCAAAATGGAAAGGTTTTATTAGGTACCATACTGTAAGAAATATGTATTACAAATATTAGATATAGAGCTCCAACAGTCACTAAAATTTTTACAAATATTTTTAATGTTTTTTTTTCAGGCCTAGAAAAGTCATGTAAATTAATAATACTAATAATATATATATATATATATATACATACATACACACACATACTAGGGCTGTCAAATTGCTCAATATATAAATATAAATAATAATCATATATATATATATATGCACACACATATACATATCTTAAATATACACAGTACACACACATATATTATGCAGACACAAATTACTTTTTTGGATGCGATTCATTGATTAATCAATTTGACAGCCCTTTTAATGATTGTATCCAATAACTACAAATGAACAGAAAGGTTGTCAAAATATATATTTAAAATATCCATCCATTCACAACTTATCAGAATATATATATATATATATTTTGATTAATTGCCTGGGGAATGGATGCATATCTATATATCATTTATCTGTCTATCTACTATATATACATATATTTTGATATATATACTGTATACAGTGTTTTGGAGAATGGATGGATGGATATCCAATGCACAGAGGACAGCTCAAGTCCCAACCTGTCTGTAAAGGCATCATTTCTTATAGTGCCAGTGGAAGAAAAGCCAAACTGGCTCTAAAAATGCCACCGACAATGGATTATCACCAAAATACATTCCCCTTAGAGAGATTATAAAAATAAAGCCACCGCTGCGAGTGTAGTAAGCGGCTTCATTCATCACTCGGCCTACTGGCTACTGCAGCCTCAGATTTATCAGACTCACACACAGTGTTCTGGATGAAAGTTTATTGTGATTTCATCTACTCTGCACTCCACATCACACGGTGATAAAACAGTATAAACAGCCATCTTTGCACCAAAGCCAAGAACCCCAGCAACATTCACGAGACAAGCTCAGAACGACACATGATGAAGTGCTCGAAGATCAACAGAGATGAACAGCTAACATGTTAACCATCTGTTTAAGCATTATCTAAATATTCTGATAATCTGTGAGGTCCTGCTCTGATTTCACTGTGCAAACAGGGTAAGTTCTCTCTCTCTCTCACACACACACACACACACACACACACAATCCAAACCATCTTTTAAACACATCATATTGTGCTGACGACATTACAGAACAAATGACAAATAACCATCCTGACAATTCACACTGACAAATTCACTCTTGAGTAATGGATAAAACACACAAAATACAAATCAAATAATAAACATTAGTGCTAGTAGAATAAGACGATACTTTCAAATCAATGTAAAAAAGCGGCCTATTTTAAATATCATTAACATTTTTCAGAGATGACAGTTCAGCATGGGCTTCGTTCAGAATGGAATACTAGCATACTGCTTACTGTGCAGTATACACTGCATACAGCCTACTGCATTCAAAAAACAATACTGTAAAAAAAATATAAACTGTAATAGTAATTATTAAAAATAAATGGTTTAAGCTTAAATAAAAAAAAATCATATAATATAGAATAATTTTTACCTTAACGTAATAAGAATGAGATTTTTGCATTACGGCATTAAGAATTAGCTGGGGGAAAAGGTGCTAAGTTGTAAAGAAAATAATATAAAATAATTAAAATCTTAATAATAATAATAATAATGATAATAAAGGTTGTTTTTATCCAAAGCATAAGCAGATTTTGAAGGTAAACATTATTTTTAAAATAAGTTTATAAAATAAAATGAAGCGTTTTTTTAACTAATTAAATTAATTAAAAAAAAAATTTTACCTTGAGAATGAGAATAAGATTTTTCGTTTTTTTGCATTATGCTGAAAATAATATCAGTTTATTCAAATAAGTCAAGAGAGATATGTTAAAATGTGTTGTCTCATTCATCACAATGAACGAACTAGTAATTTCAAATTGAGTGTGTTGCAAATAATAAACATTAGTGCTAGTAGAATAAGACGATACTTTCAAATCAATGTAAAAAAAAAAAAAAAAAAAAAATCGAAGAGAATTAAAAGGATTTAAATGAAAGCACAATTATTATTAGGTTAAATAAAAACAGATACATACTGTATATCATTAATAGTCAACACTATTCAGTAAATAAATAAAGCACAATAGAAGTTACATTGAAACCGAAAACGTGATTATTTTGTGTGCAACTACAAAGCTCTCTGACACAAAATGTATATGACAGTAAAATGTCACTTATAAAACATAATATGAAAAAAGAAAACTATTTTAAATTATGTTCTTGTGGTTATTTTGTGATTGAGCAAACAAGACTGTTTAATGATAATCAAATTTGAACTAGGAATAAGTTTCAGCATAAGTTTGATATATAAAATTGTGTGTATCATATTTAGCTCACTTTCTCAGTTTCTAGTTTCAGTTCAGTTTCTAGACACCAATAAACAGCAGCGATGACATGCTGTGTCATGAGGCCACCACTTAAAAATATGTTGCAAACGTAACCAGCCCAAATATAACATTTGGGTCTGCCAACAGAATGCTTTAGTGTTGTCAGAGTGACATCATTTATGTATCATTTCAACATATTTTTATAATCGGGCAGACGATTATAAATATAATTGTATCTGTTCTAGGAGATATCACTGTCTGCTGATGCACATCCCAAAGACAGCTTAAACATTAAAAAAACCAAAAACACAATTCTCTAATTTCCAGATTAAATAAAATCCCTCCATTATTTAAAAAAGCGGCCTATTTTAAATATCATTAACATTTTTCAGAGATGACAGTTCAGCATGGGCTTCGTTCAGAATGGAATACTAGCATACTGCTTACTGTGCAGTATACACTGCATACAGCCTACTGCATTCAAAAAACAATACTGTAAAAAAAATATAAACTGTAATAGTAATTATTAAAAATAAATGGTTTAAGCTTAAATAAAAAAAAATCATATAATATAGAATAATTTTTACCTTAACGTAATAAGAATGAGATTTTTGCATTACGGCATTAAGAATTAGCTGGGGGAAAAGGTGCTAAGTTGTAAAGAAAATAATATAAAATAATTAAAATCTTAATAATAATAATAATAATGATAATAAAGGTTGTTTTTATCCAAAGCATAAGCAGATTTTGAAGGTAAACATTATTTTTAAAATAAGTTTATAAAATAAAATGAAGCGTTTTTTTAACTAATTAAATTAATTAAAAAAAAAATTTTACCTTGAGAATGAGAATAAGATTTTTCGTTTTTTTGCATTATGCTGAAAATAATATCAGTTTATTCAAATAAGTCAAGAGAGATATGTTAAAATGTGTTGTCTCATTCATCACAATGAACGAACTAGTAATTTCAAATTGAGTGTGTTGCATTGTGGGATACATAATTCCACACACTGTGCGCTGTTATAGTCATCTTAGCATGAATCACTTTGTTGTATTTCTCATTTGTAAGTCACTTTGGAAAAATCTCATACATTTCCTCTGCATACTGTACACTGCAGAAACCGTGAGAGTAGTATGATAGTATGCTATTCCAAACAGCCATGTTTCTTTTTCTAGTCAAACACGAAGTTTGATGTGTTTTAAGGTGATGGTTTTTTTTCTGGACATCCAGAGGCTTCTGTGCGGGTGATATTTTAAGAAACAGTTAAAAACCAGCCCAGTGTTTTGTGCTTATGACATGGTTTGAAATGATCTAAAATGCAAGAAGTGCTCCACTGAAATGCTTTGAAGAAAATAAAACACTAAAACGAGATAAAAGAAGCTAAAATGACATTTCCACTTAAACATCCATGACACCATTCTGGTATTACCCATATATCACAGCAGATGCTCAGACGGCTGCTCCTCACAGGTACGGGTACTGGTTGAGTTTCCTCCGGCTGAGGGGAAACGCCGCAGACCGCTGATAGGACGGTGTGGACAGCTGCTGGTGCTGATACGGCGCTGAAGCCTGACACATGACGCCCATGGCACTGTTCTTCTGCAGAAGGCTCAGAGAGGCTGAGTACGGGCCAACGGTGCGCGTGTGCCGGCCGGAGGACGAGGAACAGGAACTGGCTGAATTGTGCAGCTGGTCCACGGCCTGCGACACTGAGGCCAGGGCTGCAGATGCAGGGTATGCATACAGACTGGAGGCAGAGCCGAAGAGCGATGCTTCATGAAGCCTGTAGGAGTGGGAGGGGCCTGTAGGAGGGTAGGTGGGCTGGCGTCTCAGGGATCCGCCCCCTGCACGGCAGTGGGATGACATCATTGATTGCTGCGCCTGTTGAACGAATCACAGAGTGAATCAAAAGCATAAAGAATCACTGGATGACTCTGTAGGAAAAAAGCAACCTGATGATAAATATTTAAAAAATACACCAAGGTCTGCCATGAAATCATCCTTAGAAATGTATGGCACACAATTTTCTTCATGCGATGTTGTGTTTCCTGTTGAAACAGGAAGTTGATTCAGATTCACTACCAGTCAAAGATACAATAATTATATTTATATATATATATTTATTTGTTTTTTTTAAATAAGTATTTTATGCTTCCAAGGCTCCATTTCTTTGATCAAAAATACAGTAAAACAGTAATACATAATATGAAATATTATTACAATTTAATTTAACTTTTTTTAGTTAAATATATTTTAAAAAGTAATTTATTCCGGTAATGCAAAGATGAATTTTCAGCAGCCATTATTCCAGTCTTCAGTGTCACATGATCCTTAAATTAATATTTATTTAGCAAGGGTGTTTTAAACTGATTAAAAGTGAAAGTAAGATTTTTTAAAAAGTAAACCAAAAAAACGAACTTGTATTCAGCAAGGATTCACTAAATTGATCAAAGATGTGACAGTAAAGACACTTACTACAAAACATTTCTATTTCAAATTAAAAATTCTAATATTTATTTTGAACATTCTATTCATAAAGCAATCCACAAAAGTATCACTGTTTCCACAAAAATATTAAAACCGTTTTCAACATTGATCATAATAAGAAACATTAATAATAACAACTGACAATAATAATTAAAAATTTATTTTTATATCAATATTTATTTTTATTGAAACCATGATACATTTTTTTCAAGATTCTTCACTGAATAGAGTTCAAATAACATTTATTTGAAATAGAAATCTTTTGTAACATTATTAATGTCTTTACTCTCACTTTTGATTAATTTAATGCATCCTTGCTGAATAATTATTAATAATAATTATTAATATTAGAATAATTATTAATATTAATATTAGTATCAATACGCAAAAAAAACAAAAACATAATTGACCCTAAACGTTAGACTTTAGATGACCTCAAAGCTAACAGACATTGACTAAAAGCCACAAAAGTTTAAATCTGATGTCATGTGGTGTTTAAAAACCGGAGTGGACCTGTACAGATGTACCTGGCTCAGGTTGAGAGGCTGAGATCTGTTTGATGCTGCTCTGTGATGCCGGTCGCTGGACTGTGAGGCCGTTCCTTTCTTCGATTTTCCAGAGATATTAGTACGTTGCTCTAGAGGTACAGAAAAAAGATCTTAAAGCATTAGTTCACGCAAAAATTTAAAGTAGCCCCTAAATTACTCACCCTCATGTCATCCTAGGTGTATATGACTTTCTTCTTTCAGACGAATCCAGTCGGAGTTATATTAAAAATTGTCTTTGATCTTTCAAGCTGTTTCATGGCACTCAGCGGGTGTTGCATGCATCAGTCCAAAATAAGTTAAATAAAAAGCGCCCATCCATAAAAAAAAGTGTCTCACACGGCTCCGGGGGGTGAACAAAGGCCTTCTGTAGCGAATCGATGCGTTTTTGTAAGACAAATATCCATATTCAAAACGTAATAATCACTTTAATGTAGCTTGCGCCAGCAGTTGTACACGAAAGCAGTTCCGGGAGCATGACGTATGAGGTCAGCGTTGTGCATGCGCCGGTGAGTCTCGTGAAAACCAGCATTTGTTAACAGGAGCAAAGGAAGCAAAGTTTCCTTACTTTAGCAAAGGAAAACCAGTCTCCTCTTGGCTTATATCGAAATCCTCCGACATTCTTCTTTACAAATCCTCGTTTTGTACTTCTAAAAAATGACCATTGTTTTGTTTTGATCTCCCCCCTGCACTTCCGCATGCGTCACTTCTGAGCGGAGCATGCGCAAAGCCGACCTCATACGTCATTCCCCCGGAACTGCTTCCATGTACAACTGTGAGCGCAAGCTACATTAAAGTGATTACTACGTTTTGAATATGGATATTTTTCTTACAAAAATGCATCGATTCGCTAAAGAAGGCCTTTGTTCACCCCCTGGAGCCGTTTGAGACACTTTTTTTTAATGGATGGACGCATTTTATTTAACTGCTTTTGGACTGATGCATGAAACACCCGCAGAGTGGCATTAAACAGCTTGAAATATCAAAGACAATTTTTAATATAACTCCGACTGGATTCGTCTGAAAGAAGAAAGTCATATACACCTAGGATGATTTGAGGGCGAGTAATATATGGGCTAATTTTCATTTTTGGGTGAACTAACCCTTTAAAGAGTCAAATCTGTACAAACATGACATTATCATATGACCACTTCCATATGTATATCCATGTCTTTTCAATATTCAACAACTTGCTTTTACTCATTTCACATGCAAAGAGGTGAACCAATCATAACAGAGGTCATTTTCATATAAAAAGTTACAGTAACAGAAAAATCCTGGTTAATTCTAAAATGGTCATTTAAAACTAATTGTGACTGATTTTGGTGTAAGAAGCCTTGTTTATCATGAATGGACTGTAGTGCTAAAGCTGTAGTGTAGAATGTGGCCCCTTTAATTAATCAAAGCTCAGTATTTAGATGATTAGAAGTCAGAATGAGTCTCACTGACCTCCTGACGCTCCATCCCAGCGCTGTTTTTTCACTGACGGCGTTACCATGGCTAGAGACTTGGAGTGTGTGTTGGGAAGGCATTTGGGGCTGAGAGGGGTGCTGGTGGATGAGTCCGAGTCCTGGGAGTCATGGACAGTCACACAGCTGATGACATTTGTACGCTGGTTCACACTACAGCTGCCATACAAGAGAAGAACAACTTGAATTCATGCTTTTGAACAAAGTCTCTTATGCTCACCAAGGTTGTAAAAAAAGTGTTGCGAAATATTGTAACCATTTAAAAGAACAGTTTTTAATTTGAATATATTTTCAAATGTAATTTATTCCTGTGATGCAAAGCTGAAATATCAGCATCCTTACTCCAGTCTTCAGTGTCACATGATCCTTCAGAAATCATTCTAATATGCTAAGTTGCTGCTCAAGCAAGATTTCTTATTACTATCAATGTTGAAAACAGTTGTGCTGCTTAATATTTTTGAGATACAAACTGAGATACATTATTTTCAATCATATTTTCTGAGTAGAAAGTTCAAAAGAACAACATTTATTTGATATAGAAATCTTTTGTAACATTATAAATGTCTTTATCGTCACTTTTGATCAATTTAATGCAAATTATACATTTTATTCATTTAATTTTATACTTATTTATTTTTAAAAAATCTTAATGACCAAATTTTGACAATATGAAGATATGTCTAAAAGAAAAATAATGTAGCAAAAAATAAATAAACTATATATACATACACACACACACACACACACACACAGCAACTACAATACAGCTACAGTAAAGAGTTTTGGTTGGGATGTGAAAGTGATGCTGCACCTTTCAGGAGGAAACTTCCTGTCGTCCTCGTCCTCAGTATCACTGTGGATGGTGATGATGCTGACGGCGGGGCTGGGCGTGTCACAGATGATGATGGGCTGGGACGCATCACCACAGTTGTGTGCTACTGAAGAAGTCGACTGCTGGGAGGACGTGGGTCTGTGACATGAAGACAGAAAACAGATTTTAATTGAGTACACAGTACCATATTTTGGACAGTTTGACTTGAAATGTACATTTTCCGATCTATTATTCAGACACTGGTATTATGAAGGTGGTTGCTCGTTCTGAGACTCATTAACAGCGTTACCTGGCTCTGCTCTCGGCATGTCGACCCTTTGACCTCTTTACTCTACTCTGCTGTGTACGACTGCTGGCTGCCTTTGTGTGGGAGGGCTGTGTGCTCACGTTACGCCCCTGCGCAGAGCCCTGCTGCTTCCCATCGCACTGACCTCCATGTCGACCCCTGACAGAGTGTATTAAATGCATGCTGTTTTGAGAATAGTAATTGGTAATTAGCTATTTACAGTTCGTAAAATTCAGTTTTCATTGCAGCAGCACGTTGTTTTACATTACAGTTAGCAGCAACAAAGTCAATCAAAGTGTCAATCTGCAATGATTTCTACCGGCTTACAAGAAGTTGCAATATTCCAGTTCATCACTTTTAAGTTGTTTTCACACTTAGTACATTTGCAAAATACTTTTTCGTCATCAACATAAGCACCACCTTTTAAAGCTTTTAACACTGTAATCAGACAATAAAGCACATGTGAATCAAGCAAAACGTGTCAAGAACCTGTCCAGGTCATATTTCACCTTAAAATCTAAAGAAAAGAAAAGGTACATTTTTAATTCTTACTGTATTGTTTCCAAATTACTAAAATAATACATTTTTTTTATTTAAATAAGCATAAATGAACTAACTTAAATATATGTCATTTCTTTCTCACCTTACAGTATTGAGAATTAGATTTTTTAAAAATCTCAATAATAATAATAATGACAGTAAATAATAATAATAATTAATACGTTTTAAATAATAACAATAATAACTTAATATAATTTATTTATTTTTAATTAAGAACAATATTATTATTATTATCATTTTTTCCCTATTTTGAGCTGATTTTTTTTTTTGTCTCATAGGTTTTGTGAGGTTTACCTGTAAAGCAAACCCCAGATTTTAATACTAATACTAATAATTATAAAAACACAATAACTACAATAATTAAATCATATTAATTATTAGAATAATTCATATATAATAAATTTTAATAATGGCTATATAATAAGAATATATAGAAAAATAGACTTAATATAGTTTATATATTTTTAATTTAAAACAATATTATTATTAATATTTTTCCTTCTATTTTGAGCTGATTTATAATAATAATAATAATAACAAAATAACCACAATAATTACACAATAATAATTATATTAACTATATTAGTAATTAATAATTATTATATAATACTAATACTGATAATAATAATAATAATAATAACAATAATAATAATACCATATTTCCTACTACTACTACTACTACTATTACACACACACAAATATTTAATATATAATATATTTATTATCATTATTATTAATGTGTTTTAATTAATAATAATATATTTGATTTTGAGGTGATATTTTTGATAGGTTTTGTGAGATTCACTTTTAAAGCAAACCCCAGATGCATTCATACTCGAGCACTGCACAATAGTAAAGCGTTTACACAAGCTTTTTTTCAGACTTGATGGTTGAATGAATCCAGGTTTGCAACAGAACCTGGAGTGTGAAACTGCAAGTGTAAACTGCTGTGGGAGAGTTCTGACCTCCAGCTACTGTTCTGTTGGCTGGTGTTGTCCGAGAGCAGAGAGCCCATGGGTGAGTCAGACAGCACAGGCTGGCTGGGATTGTGCATGGTCATGCCTGACATCTGCTGCCATGAAGAGGGAATGAGGATCTGCTGGGTCCCTGCTGGCCAGCCCTGCTAAACACACACACAAAGACAAATGAACAAAACCATTTTGTCAGAAACTCAAATCTACTTGCATTTTAACAGCTCTATTCATTTGGAGCAACATGGCCTGATCACACACTGGTCACGAGCTTTAATGTCAAAAACAGGTGAACTGTGATTCAGAAAACTAAATTATGACAATACAGGTGAACTTTTAGCGATAATAGCAAGGCTTTTGTAATAAAATGGTGTTGGGCAGGTACAGTATAAATATGCATTACACACACTCCTATTTTGTTAACCACTGCTTTTTATATTGTTCCTTTTTGCTCTGTTTACGGTGAGTTTAGGTGTTAATAGGCCTTAAAACATTAATGCACTTTGATTGACAGATGCATAATGAGCACATTCAGTGTGGCGACGCTCAGTCTGTCTGCGTTCGATCTCTTCCTGTCATACACGAAAAGCAGATCCTGTCCTAAAAGCTCTTAAAATCATGCAGAACTTCATTAAAACAAAACAACACAGTGAGAAAGTCAATTTCAATTTTCATCTCATTTATGTTGCTTGACTAATCGGGAATCTTTCATGCTTAAAGGGGAAACGGGAGTCAGAAAATCATGATAGAGTTCGAGCAGATCAGTCTTTTATAAAGAGAAGAATAGATGCAAAATTCACAAGAAAACAATAACAACTGCGCAGGGAATTTAACTCAAGTGATTACCAAAGTAACACAAGTGATGAGTTACGGTTGGCAGTCCATTTATCTGCATTGAGAGGAAATGACTGGTTAGCAGTGGAAGGAAAAAAGGAGAATGAGTCTACGGAGAGACATTTGTTGCCACAGGAGTGGGTCTGTGGAAAGAGAAATCATTTGGATTGCATAGAGTCAAGCAGCCATGCTTCACTGGATAGAGCCCTGGGGCCCAGAAGAGATGCAGCACGAGTCCAAGAGAAAAACCGCCTTGTTAAATCATGATTGATAGGTGAGGAAAGATGAAAACAAAACTAAAACAGCCACTTTCCACCATAAAACCCCTAAAGAAATAAGGGCAAAGAGCAAATCACATCAATTCATTTGATAGCTTCAAATCATATCACAGAGTAACAGCAGTGTGCACAGAATTTACATTAGGTACCTGTGACACTTTTGGTCAGAATCGCCGTCTGTGCATGTACATAAATGCACATGTGAACGCGCCACTGGAAGGCGCAGCGAGGCCACCGTCAGAGGCGTGCTGCTGCTCTGGTTGGGGAAGGGATAGAGGGATGTGTGGAGGAACTGAGAATGGAGGAAACGGTGGAGCGGTTACAAAACGATGGCTGAGCTGACAGAGAAAGTAGCTCGCCAAGACTTTCCAACATCATTGTGATAGCGAAAAAATGAAGAAAAACAATGTCAAATACAAAACAGATCAATATCATTTGACAGTAAAGACAGCGACTCAACGGACTTGAAACATCTTGATTGTAACAACTTGACTGTTTTGGCTGAAATCTCACCCTGGTCTTCCAAAGTCACCGATTAAAAATGGCAGGTAACAGAATAAATGCATGTCTTTGACCTTTCTCTCCAATTCATTGTCATGAAAAGCTAAGACAGAAATCTTGGCTGAAAATACACTATAATTTGGGGTCAGCAAGATTTTTTTTAATACTTTCATTTAGCAAGGAGGCATTAAATTGATCAAAAGTGACATTAAAAAGACATTAGTAAAGTTATTTTGGACTTTCTATTCAGAGAATCCTGAAAAATTGTATTATGGTTTCCACAAAAGTATTAATCTGCACAATTGCTTTCAACATTAATAATAATTAGAAATGTTTCTTGAGGAGCAAATCAGCATAATAGAATGATGTCTGAAGGATCATGTGACACTGAAAATTCAACTCGCCATTAAAGGAATAAAAGTTGTTTTAAGTTGCAATAATATTTAACAATATTCCTGTTTTTACTGTATCATTGATCAAATAAATGCAGCCTTGGTGAGCATAAGAGACTTATTTTAAAAACATTTAAAAAATCTTACCAACCCCAAACTTTTGAATGGTAGTTAGTGTGAACAGAAACTGTAACAGAACAGATGACAGAAAATGTGGCTTTTGTTAAATGCAGCGTGCATGTGAAATGATTTAATCATATTTAATATAAATGCCAGCTGAGCTGATGACGATATTTTCCTGGAAAGAGTCTGTGTTTACAGTTTATGATGTACCCACTCTGAAAATCGGCTAGTGAGATGCAGACTCAAAAGGATTTAAAACAACTGCCTCTTTCGTTTTTAATCTTCACTGTAATTCTTACTGCACATAAATGAGGAAAAGGTGATATAGAAAAAAATAAACACTCAATACTCATAAAGGCCAATGTGCTAACAGGGAGGAGAAACAAGGATCATATTAAACAGTGTTAAGAGGAGAAACACAGTCAGATAACACACAAACATGATGCCTACCTGTGTGAGCATGCTGGGCTGAATGTGTAGAGGCTGGGTAGATTGGTTCTGGGGCACTATGGGTACAGAGTTGTCCATTCTCACTGGATATCCAGCGTGTTTACTGGAGGTCTGCAGCCCTGGTGAATCAAACATGAGCGATTCAGTTCAAATGCATTTGGAAGCAGTACGAGTCAAGGACAGGTTGGGTTGGGTATGAGTCTAAAGGACAGAGCGGTGGGGTTGGGTAAAAGGGGTCGGGTACAGGCTCACCCTGGATGGTAGGAGGGCACACAATGAGGGTTTGCTGGAAGGGCTCTGTCTGGGCACACAGCTGAGTAGGGCGAGCCTGCAATGGCACACTCTGCTGAGCCAAGCCTGGTATATTTATAGTGGCCTGCTGGTACAGACCAGGCTGGTAGTTCAGTAGAGGGACGTTGCTGCTAAGAGACAGGGACTGGCCGCCTGTGGAGGCCATCTGGCAGTTACGGAAAGAGAGGGAGATTCTTAACAACATTGACTAAGCACAGAAACAGCACTAAAAACCTTAATATAGCATGCATACTATGCTTTAAAGCAATAGTTCATCTATTAATGACAATTCTAATGTTGTTTAAAGCAGCTCAGTCTCATGTTGTTCCAAACCTCTTTATGCAGACAATTCATACATGACCACGTCTGTCAAGCTCCCAAAAAACAACAAAATCAACCCCATATAAGCAGTTCATCTGACTTGTACATTATATTCCTGTGTTTTAACTAAAAGTATTAAAAAATTTTGGCAATTGAAATAAAGCTGAAATAAAATAAAATATAAATATTAGATAAAAAAACTAAACTTTATATATATATATATATATATATATATATAAATATTTTTTAATTACATTAAAAACAGAAAAATGCCTTGGCAATTAACTAAAATAAGTTTAAGTATTAAAATGACTAAAACTAAAATGGGAATAAAAATAAATTAAAGCTAAACAGAAAAATATAAAAACAAACAAAAAAACATTAAAAAGCATATAGCAAAATTACATTATTTTAACTACTTAAACTAAAATGAGAACTGAAAATATATAAATAAAATATATATTGATAAATACTACAGTAGCATATAAATAATACTAAAATAACACTGCTATACTGCAAGTCATTTGAAGTCATATGATAGCTTTGTGAGGAATAGACCGAAATTTTATTCAAATTCACTGGTAATTTTGCCCTCGAGTGAGCTGCTACCTCAAGAACCAAATCATGAGAGACCCAGATCAGTCTGATTTGTGAATGAATCATTTATTCTTTTAAATAAATCAGACTGATCAGGTTCTTAGACTCTCAACTCACCGATTCAATAATTAATTCTCAGCAGATCATGAATTAACAGCAATTATATCAATTCAGAAGACTTCGAAATTAGTGCTCGAGTTACACAGATTATATTTGTGGGAGTTTTTCATCATTTTTGGAGATTTAACAGAAATGGCCACTAAGAAATGATGATGTATGGAAAAGAGCTACATCAAAAATGATTGTCTTTCACCGAAAAAATAACATATGAGTTTGGAATGTCATGAGAGTGAGTAAATGATGATAGAATTGTCCTTTTTTGGTGAACTATCCCTTTAAAACACGCTATAGTAGTTTGACATTTCTTGTGATATTCAGTCGTATAATTCTATTCTTATTTTTTACCACTACAAGCAACATACTGAATGCAAATGCATTACAAACGAATTAACTTTCCCATAATGCATCTGTGCAGTAGTACACACCTGACTGTGCTGATTGAGTTGACTGCTGAAGGTGACGGTGAGGTTGGTGGCTGCGCTGGGAGCATTGTGGCTGGCGAACAGGTTCTTGTTGTTATCGAAGGCGGTACACCTGCGCTTGCAGATCTCCATGTTTTGGAAGCAGGACTTCACACTACACAACAAGAGAGGAGTACACGGCACTGGTGTTAGTGTCTTCAGAGGAGTACAGGTAGAGATGTGGCTAGTATATCTACATTATATGTAGATAATCAACAAATAAACAACAGGGCTTACTGTGAGCTGTGTGGGAAGTGAAGAAGGTGAGCCATCGTCACAAACGGGTGGTTAAGGGTCTTAGTAGGCGTGATCCGCTTGTCTACGTCGAGAGTTAGCATTTTCTTCAGCAGGTCAATGAACTCCCTCCGATCAGCCTTCTCTGCCAAAATGTCTGTGCCCTCCAGGTTAGTCATGTTGACCTGGAGTGTGAGAAAGAACTAATTTAAACCAGGCAATAAAATAAGATTAAATATTAAAAATAAATACATAATAATCAAAGACGTCATGTGACATAAGGAAGTATTTAAAAGTCTGCACTATTTTTAGATCACTAATCAAAAAAGCACTGTGGCATTGATCTAGTTTACTTAGGTTAACATGTTACAGTGAGTCTATTCATAAAGTTAGTCAAGGTTTCAGACATAACGAAGAAAAAGAAACCTAAAAAAAACTAATAGGCTGTTTTGCAAATGTACGTGGAGTTTAATATGTAAATTTGTGATTGGATAACCAAGGTGTTGAATATTAAATAGGCACTGATATATATACTACTGTTCAAAAATTTGAGGTGAGTAATGTTTTTGAAAGAAGTTGTTTATGCTCACTAAGGCTGCATTTATTTGATCAAAAATGTAGTAAAAACTGTGAAATATTACTACAATTTAAAATAACTGTTTTCTATTTGAATACATTAGAAAATGAAATTTATTGTAGTTTTTTCAGTATTCTTTTATGAACAGAAAGTGTAAAAGAACAGCATTTATGTGAAATAGAAATAATTTTTAACATTTTAAAATGTCTTTACTGTCACTTCTGGTCAATTTAACGCATCCTTATAAATAAAAGAATTGATTTCTTTAAAAAAAAAAACATCTTTTGAACAGACATTTTCAGTCAAGATTTCGGTCTTATTCATCTCAACATCACAAAGAATCAGAAAAATAAGAGTATTTATTCTGTCACCACCAATTCAAAGAACCTGGATGGATTACATCCTTTCTGAATAACTTTATTTTTTTGGATCAATTTTTTATTAAGTGTTACAGAAAATAGTTATAACAGACATACATCAATAAGACCAAAGTGCAACACACAAAATTTTTGTCTGACCCCAAACTTTTGAACGATAGAGTATGTGAGTATATTAGGGCTGCACGATATATCGAAATTATTGAAATATCGCAAATGTAAATATCGCAATATGCATATCGCAAGGGCGTGCGATATCTGAATCATTTTAATAATAGGCTACTTAAATCAAAACGTTGCAAAAGGTCAAAGTTTTAGTTCGACGCATATAGCAGAGAATTGCTTGACGTTAAAAAGAGTTATTAAGTGCAATAAGTTGCAGAAAACAACTCTCGTCTTGGTGTCTGACTCACACCTGAAGCGCGCACACAAGCCGCATCTCGCACAGCGTCTCTTCAATTCTGCCGCACACGTGCAAAGCGCACGCACACAGAGAGACACATTTCAGACCGAGTTGATTCATCTTTCGCATCTCCTCCTTATGTTCGAACAGACACATACACACAGAATTATGTCAAGTACCCGTCTCGACGATCATTCTCGTTAACGCAGTCGGTTATGTTTTAAATGAATGTAAACAGCTGAGAAAGAAATCGGATGTGTATCATACTAGATCTGTGCAGTCGGTTTTAAAGTGACAGCAGTACGTGCTGCTGAATATGTCACTAATGTTAAACAAACAACAAAACAGCTATAACAAATTGAATTCATACAGTGAACACTATGCAGTGTTATTTTACACTTAATTAAATTTCTGTACCTGAATACTACTGTTTATATTATCTATGCTTGTAAATTGTGTATTTCTTTTTTTCTTTTACTTTCTTTCTTTTTTTTACTGACTGTTCACTTAGCTTTAATCATGTTTTTTCGCATCTCCTCCTTATGTTCGAACAGACACATACACACAGAAATGTCACAAGTACCCATCTCGACGATCATTCTCGTTAACGCAGTCGGTTATGTTTTAAATGAATGTAAACAGCTGAGAAAGAAATCGGATGTGTATCATTATACTGGATCTGTGCAGTCGGTTTTAAAGTGACAGCAGCCTAGAAATACGTGCTGCTGAATATGTCACTAATGTTAAACAAACAACAAAACAGCTATAACAAAGATTAATCTAAATTTAATTCATACAGTGAACACTATGCAGTGTTATTTTACACTTAATTAAATTTCTGTACCTGAATACTACTGTATATATTATCTATGCTTGTAAATTGTGTATTTCTTTTTTTCTTTTACTTTCTTTCTTTTTTTTACTGACTGTTCACTTAGCTTTAATCATGTTTGAACTTTCTCAGACTATAGTTTTTGCTGTGGTATATGAAGAAGTACTTAAAGTGTGTGGAAAGCAAAGTTACAATGATATAAAATTAGTGTCATTAATTTTTTTTTTTTGTATGTTCACACTGATGTTAAAATGTCATTTTCTGATTTGTGACATTACTTTTTATGTAATGCTAAAACACTGCTGGTCACTTTCAGAAGTTGTAGTGATTCTTTCTTTTCCAAGAAAGAATGTGAAACAAATTGGTTATATAATTTTCATTTTTAAATATTTTTTAAATATAATTGAAATTGATTTTACACACTTTAAGCAATATCGTATCGCATATCGAATATCGCATTTTTTAACAAGGTATCGCATATCGCATATACATATATATATGTGTATACACACACACACACACACGCACATTTATATTTTACCTCATTAGTTTTGAATCCTGTCTGTACACATTTATTCTATCATTTGTATCAATGAGTTTTTCACACATTATTGTACACACAGCACTACCTGCATCATGTCGTCAAGGCAGTTGAAAATGTACTTGCGAGCCTCTTTGGACTTTATCCCAAACTCTGCCTCGTGCTCTGCGGGAGTCTAAAAACAGAAACACATCAGTGAGGAAAGCGTTCTATCATCAATTGACCGCTGATGCCTTTGAACATAAAATACACAGCAATGCTTTAAGTGGGGCATGCCTTGAGTCTCCAGAGAGGGTAGCTGGAGTCTGGGCCTCTGTGGAAGAAACGGCTGGTTTTAGTCCCGGCGCTCAGGAGATACTCAGCTGGCAAACCTTGAGTCTGGGAAATGTACCGAATCTGCAGGGATATACATGAAATGTAGATTATACACCCATTCTTCACAGATTGACACATTGTGGACAAGTAGTGTATGCAGAGAAAGGTATCTAGTTGCTGTATAAGATTATTTGCTAGCAATAAACTAATATATCAGCCAGTACTGTCAGTTTTAAGATTACCGGCACTGGCATGGCTTTGCAGCAGATGTGTTAGCGACCCCTTGTGTCACTTTCCAAATCTACTGATAGCCTTCTCAATTGAATTTGGAATAAAACTACATTGTGGACAAGTAGTGTATGCAGAGAAAGGTATCTAGTTGCTGTATAAGATTATTTGCTAGCAATAAACTAATATATCAGCCAGTACTGTCAGTTTTAAGATTACCGGCACTGGCATGGCTTTGCAGCAGATGTGTTAGTGACCCCTTGTGTCACTTTCCAAATCTACTGATAGCCTTCTCAATTGAATTTGGAATAAAACGAATTGATTTAGCACAGAACTGATTAAATCCAGGCAAACAAAACCTTATTACTGACCTGATCATATTCTGAGGCTCCCGGATACAAAGGCCAGCCCAGAAACAGTTCAGCAATGACACAACCTAGTGACCACATGTCAATGGCCTCACAGAACGGAAGGCCCAGAATGATCTCAGGAGCTCTGCACAACAACAGACAAATTAAAACAAGATAATGAATAAATTAGCTTCATTGCACTGGCAGGTTTTCTTATGAGGTGTATAAGATTGGGAGAATGACAGGTAGGGGGATACATATGATTTACTGTAAACAAATTCTTTAGGGATGAAGGATAAATTAGTGATAGACAGATATATTGATATTTATTATTTTAAAATTATCATCCAATGCCAATTTTTAATTTGTGTCATTTCCAAAAAGAGATCAAACTTTTTTTTGTTATTAAATATTTAAAAAACTAAATTAGCTAAATATTATGATTTTTTAAGAACAAATATCAAGTAGTTTTCTTAAAGTAAGACTTGAACAACACGTTAAGTTTAAAAAAAGTCTAAGGTTTTCATTGACGACAAGTTGGTTAAGTTATGTTAAGGTTACATGAAATATTCATATTTAAAAAAATAACTGCTTCACTGCTTATTAACCATTTTTTAAGAATTTCACCTTTTTAATGACACCTTTTTTTAGTTACATTTAGACCACCTACATTTTTTCCACACTTCTAACCCCACAGAAAATATCAAAATGATATGAGGTGTATATTATTGGCAGAATGACAATGCATCTGATGTATCATAAAGGTAAACAATCATTTTTTACAGATGAAGGTTATATTAGTGATAGACAGAAATATTGATATTTGGCCATTTTAAGATCATAATACAATGCTTATTTTCAATTTGTGCAATCTCCAAGATGAGATAAAACAGTATTTCAGTATTTTAGTACATTTTTTGAGTTATTTTGTTAATTTTTAGTTATTTCTAGCTATGTTATCAATAAAATGCATTATATACCATATATCAGTATTATTGACATCAGCGGATCAGCCATTGAAAAAAGTATATTAGCTGACAATTAGACATACAGTGGGTATAGAAAAGAATCACCCCCTTTAAAATAATCACATTTTGTTGCAAAGAAAAGTGGGCAAATATTGCAAAGTCTAGATCTGCAAAGTCAGTAGAGACAGAGACATATCCCATCAGACTAAATTAAAGCAAAAGGTGGTTCAACAAAATACTGACACAAGGGGTGATCCTTTTTCCAGTTCAGTGATTCAGTTTTAAAAAAATTATTTTACATCTTTCACTTGGATGTTATAAGTTGCACTGAGTAAATACAGCTGGATGAAACAAAAAATGTGTCCGTCTTCATTTCAGGCTGCAAGGCAACAAAATGTGATTATTTTAAAGGGGGGTGATTCTTTTATATTAAAGCAATAAGCCCCAAGAAGCTCCAAGAAACTCCGCTTTGCATCGTGCCTAATAACGTCCCTTAGCTGTTATAAATTCACTGTAAACCACGGCTTCACGGGGCTTATTGCTTTTATAAAACGGTTATTCCATATACGTAGCAAGGTTTCACAGAATAAAACGGAGCAAATAAAGTGTAATGATATTAATAAAAACAGTATTCTTCCACCAAACAATGTAGTTCCTCAGAAACAGTTGTGGTTCCAACAAAGTGCCGAGCAACACACAGAAGTAAACAAAGGTGTATGTTTGTAGTGTAATTTACAACAGCTTCGAACGCGGCTCAACCAATCAGAATCAAGGACCGGAACTATCCGTTTTATACAACCACTGTATAACCAATTTTATAAATTGTTAGGAACATTTAATCAATATTGGTAGCCATTAATATGAGAAAAGAACAGCTATTTATGCATAAATACAATACACAATGACTGATTTTGGAAGCATGTAAAACTCTGTATCTGTATAAAACCCTAAAACTAAATTTCTGCCAAATGCCTAAATGTAAATATAAAAGTAAAACTGTATTAGGCTTTAAGGGAGTTTTTCATACATATAATAGTTTTTATACATATAATAGTATCATATTAATATAAATTTAATTCATTTCAATTCATGTCTGGATGCACTAAGTTGCTTTAGACAGTGTTCATAAATGCACAAATGTAAATGTACATCCACTTGTCCATTCCTTTTGACATTAAATATTCCTTACCGGTAGTATCTAGACTGCAGGTAGGTTGAGCACAACACCTTCGAGACGTGACTTGCTGAACCGAAGTCGATGACTTTGACTCTGTAGGGCTGTCTGATGGGGTCCACCAGCATGATGTTCTCAGGCTTCAGATCAGCGTGGATGAGACCCAGACTCTTCAGCTTCATCAGCGCTGTGGCAACCTGCTGCAGGACCGGCCGGATACACTTGAGGAGCAGTGGGCTGAACTTGCTGTGCTTGAGGAAGTCGTAGAGGTTCTGCTCCAGCATCTCAAACACCAGACACGTGTGGTTCTTGTGCTGGAAGCACTCGTAAGAGCGCACAAAATTGAACTCGTCTGCATTCTCTGTGCTCAGACGGCTGAGGATGCTCACCTTTAACGGGACAGGATTGAGTTCAATACATTTAAGCAAATTTGTATCAAGCACATGATCGATGATTAATTAAAATCTTAGAAATAAATGCAGTAGACATTTATCATTGCATCAATCCAATATTAATTATCAGAGGTATTTGCTATGGAAGTCTGTTTCCACCTCAATTAAAAATTATGAAAACTTTATTTCCTGTATGTGCAACATCAATTGAATGTACATTCTACAATTGTGACTAAAACAAGTAATTGCAACTGTATATATCACAATTGCGACTGAGTACCAAATGCAACTTCATATTTCGCAATTGTGACTATTTTTCGTAATCACAACTGTATATCTATTAATCGCAAATATTTCTCATAATAGTGATTGTGTATCTCACTATTGCGACTATTTGTCGTAACAGTGATTGCATATTTCACAATTGTGATTATTTACTAGTTTCCCACACTACGCTGGTATGATCTTGGTCCATACTTCTTCCACTTTCTTCCACAGTTCGGTAACTGTACTCGGTTTCTTAGCCATAACTTTGTCGCCAAGGATTTTCTAGAGATTTTCAATCTGGTTTAGATCAGGACTCTGGGTCGGCCATTTCATTATTTCAGTGTTTTCAGCTTCAAAGACCTGCTTTACCCATTTTGCAGTGTGATGGGGGCATTGTCTTGCATGAAAATTGCAGGCTGATAGGGAGATGCTTGCAGGGAAGGTACCACAGGTTGCTGAAGGAGGTTCTGATGAACATTTGCATTGACCTGCCATGTAGCTGTATAAGAGGCCCAACTCCTGCTGCACAAAACATCCCCAAAACCTGACTTCTTTACACACTTGGGCTGCAGACTTTCCCCGACTCTGTCTTCTTGTGCATTTGTCTTACATGGACGACCAGCCTTTTTGGGGGACTTGAATGAATTAGTGTCATTGTAAACCTGCAATATTCAAGAAATCAGATTTGGAATGACCAACTTCTCTTGCAGTGGCTGGAAGTGTCATCCCTTTGGCATTCATCTGGACCGCCTCCTGTCACAGGGTTTCAGTCACCTTATAGCGGCCCACCATCTTGCAATCTCAGTGAAAATTAGAGGAATGCTTCCAGTTAAATAGGGTTTGTCATATAACTAAGGAAATTAGCATTACGTGCCAGATTAACACCAATAACCTGGAGGTATCTGTTAGTGTTCTCTAATTTTGATCAGAGTTCTTTTCAAATATCTCAAATATAATTTTTTTTATACCGTGCTTCAGAATAAAAATAATTTATGAAATATGCTTAAAAAAACTGCCCTTCTACTCCTGTTAGGATAACTTAAAATAGGACTAAGCAGTGACCTTGAAATTTAGGAAATTGTAGGTTGTTTTCTAATTTTGATCCCCACTGTATATATCACACAAGTGACTATTTCTTGTAATAGAGATTGTATGTTTCACAATTACAAACTTGCATATCTCACAACTGCAACTATTTCTCGTAATAGCGGCTGTATATCTCACACATGCAACTATTTCTTGTAATAGTGATTGAATGTCGGTCCATGTATGTTGCGTTCATTCATTTTTTTTATTTAAAACTGATAACATGAGAAAATGGCGCCATTTTCGTTTACGTTTTTTCCAAAAAACTAAAAAACAAGAAATTGCCTTGATTTTCCATTTTTATATTCAAGGGTAGAAAATGGATAAACAGTTTGAATATTTGATTTCCACTGATTGGTCAAGCAAGCATCAAATGGTGCTGTCATCATGTCGTCTTCTGTTTTGTGCAACAGAATAAGAGTCCTCCACTGTTAAAGCGTTTATTGCAACTCTTGCGTTCATCTCCTTCTCATCAAACAACCAGACTAACAAATGGCTTGACACAAACCATACTGGGGCAATGCCTAGACAGGATTTACTTCTGTGTAGGCATAGATTCTATATGGCAAATTAGGTGCTTATTGCAGAAATATGTATGTACCTCAGATCTGCAGCCACATTACCCTTTTAGTCTATTTCTTTGGCACACCGCACATTTTATTTAGCTGTCCAGTTATCAACCAATTTCATTTTTTCAAAATAAAACAAAAAAACAAGAAATCGCCTTGATTTTCAGTTTTTACATGCAGGGGTAGAAAATGGATAAACAGTTTGAATATTTGATTTCCACTGATTGGTCAAGCAAGCATCAAATGGTGCTGTCATCATGTCGTCTTCTGTTTTGTGCAACAGAATAAGAGTCCTCCACTGTTAAAGCGTTTATTGCAACTCTTGCGTTCATCTCCTTCTCATCAAACAACCAGACTAACAAATGGCTTGACACAAACCATACTGGGGCAATGCCTAGACAGGATTTACTTCTGTGTAGGCATAGATTCTATATGGCAAATTAGGTTCTTATTGCAGAAATATGTATGTACCTCAGATCTGCAGCCACATTACCCTTTTAGTCTATTTCTTTGGCACACCGCACATTTTATTTAGCTGTCCAGTTATCAAAATCTGTGTGGCAAAGCTGCGTGACATTTACATTATAGTGAAGCGCAGACCAGTATCGGTTTTAGTGTGAATATAAAGCTATCTTAACGTTTTGATTATTATTTCGAGTTTTATGAGCGCGGGTAAACCGAAGACTTGAATGAAGGGCAATCTGGCTAAACGTAAGTTTACTTAATTACAAATAAACCATAATGGATTATATATAGTAAGTGGAGCATAGTTTCTGCGCTGATGAAGACTAATTTATTGACGTCATAACTGTAAAACATCCTAGTTTGCAGATCACTGCCTGTATATGTGTTGATGCTTTAGATACAAAAATCCAAATTGTAAGAAACGTATCAGGTTATAATGATGTTTTAATTGACTGATGTTATGATTACTGACTTTATATTTGAATGTGTTAAGCCCGCAATAGACTTAACACCATTACGTCATCGCCAATGACGTCATTACGTCGAGCGTAAAAGAACCGGTGAACCGGTTTTTTCAACCAGTTTATTGAATCGAACTGTCCGAAAGAACCGGTTCGCGGAAAAGAAACAAACTTCCCATCACTATGACCAATCAGTGAAAAGGGGCATTTAATTCCCTCCCACATGCGGAAATCGAACATTCAAGCTGTTTATCCATTTTCTACCCCTGAATGTAAAAATTTAAAATTAAGGCGAATTCTTGTCTTTTCGTGTTTTTGAAAAATCAAAAACTGAAAATGGTGCCGTTTTCTCATGTTTCTGTTTTCAATATTAAATCAAAAACAAATGAACACAACGTACATGGACCAATGTCTTACAGTTGTGACTTTCTCGTAATAGCTACTGAATGTCTAACAACTGTGATTATTTTTTGTAATAGCGATTGTATATCATGCATCACACATGCAACGACTTCTCGTAATAGTGACTGAATGTTTCACAATTGCAACTATTTCTCATAATGGTGACTGTATGTCTCACAATTGTGACTATTTCTCGTAATAGAGATTGTATGTATCACAATTGCAAAGCTGTATATCTCACAACTACAACTATTTACATTTACATTTAGTCATTTAGCAGACGCTTTTTTCTAAAGCGACTTACAAATGAGGACAATAGAAGCAATCAAAATCAACAAAAGAGCAATGATATACAAGTGCTATAACAAGTCTGTTAGCTTAAAGCAGTACACGTAGCAAGGGTATTTTAAATAATATAATAAATAAAAAGAAAACAGACAGAATAGAAAAAGTGGGAGTGGAGGGGACACTGGCACATTTATTTTGGTTTTGTCCAATTCTGTATGTTTTCTGGTCTAAAATTTTCGAATAGTTTTCTAGTGCTTTCAAAATTAATATTCAACCTGACCACAGTCTGGCTATTTTTGGATATTCTGATGTAATGGACGTTCTTCCTCATACTCATCAACAGGCTCTAACGGTAGGCATGATTGCAGCCAAAAAAGTGATACTACTCAATTGGAAATCCCCACAAGCCCCTTGTTTTCAGAGATGGTTGAATGAGATGCTTTACATTATCCAAATGGAACAGTTACGTTTTGGTGAGCTCTCCTCACAGAAAAGATTTGAGGCCACATGGGGACCTATCTTGAGACTCTTGGAAATTTAATTTCTGTATTCTGTAAACCTCCCCTTCTATTTTTTATAATTTTTTAAAAATATAAATTTCTGAAGTATTGGATTTATAACACAATTGTGAATACTATGTTGTATATATACTATGTTGGGTTTTTTATTTTTTATTTTTTGGTCGTCATAACTGTAAAACATCCTAGTTTGCAGATCACTGCCTGTATATGTGTTGATGCTTTAGATACAAAAATCCAAATTGTAAGAAACGTATCAGGTTATAATGATGTTTTAATTGACTGATGTTATGATTACTGACTTTATATTTGAATGTGTTAAGCCCGCAATAGACTTAACACCATTACGTCATCGCCAATGACGTCATTACGTCGAGCGTAAAAGAACCGGTGAACCGGTTTTTTCAACCAGTTTATTGAATCGAACTGTCCGAAAGAACCGGTTCGCGGAAAAGAAACAAACTTCCCATCACTATGACCAATCAGTGAAAAGGGGCATTTAATTCCCTCCCACATGCGGAAATCGAACATTCAAGCTGTTTATCCATTTTCTACCCCTGAATGTAAAAATTTAAAATTAAGGCGAATTCTTGTCTTTTCGTGTTTTTGAAAAATCAAAAACTGAAAATGGTGCCGTTTTCTCATGTTTCTGTTTTCAATATTAAATCAAAAACAAATGAACACAACGTACATGGACCAATGTCTTACAGTTGTGACTTTCTCGTAATAGCTACTGAATGTCTAACAACTGTGATTATTTTTTGTAATAGCGATTGTATATCATGCATCACACATGCAACGACTTCTCGTAATAGTGACTGAATGTTTCACAATTGCAACTATTTCTCATAATGGTGACTGTATGTCTCACAATTGTGACTATTTCTCGTAATAGAGATTGTATGTATCACAATTGCAAAGCTGTATATCTCACAACTACAACTATTTACATTTACATTTAGTCATTTAGCAGACGCTTTTTTCTAAAGCGACTTACAAATGAGGACAATAGAAGCAATCAAAATCAACAAAAGAGCAATGATATACAAGTGCTATAACAAGTCTGTTAGCTTAAAGCAGTACACGTAGCAAGGGTATTTTAAATAATATAATAAATAAAAAGAAAACAGACAGAATAGAAAAAGTGGGAGTGGAGGGGACACTGGCACATTTATTTTGGTTTTGTCCAATTCTGTATGTTTTCTGGTCTAAAATTTTCGAATAGTTTTCTAGTGCTTTCAAAATTAATATTCAACCTGACCACAGTCTGGCTATTTTTGGATATTCTGATGTAATGGACGTTCTTCCTCATACTCATCAACAGGCTCTAACGGTAGGCATGATTGCAGCCAAAAAAGTGATACTACTCAACTGGAAATCTCCACAAGCCCCTTGTTTTCAGAGATGGTTGAATGAGATGCTTTACATTATCCAAATGGAACAGTTACGTTTTGGTGAGCTCTCCTCACAGAAAAGATTTGAGGCCACATGGGGACCTATCTTGAGACTCTTGGAAATTTAATTTCTGTATTCTGTAAACCTCCCCTTCTATTTTTTATAATTTTTTAAAAATATAAATTTCTGAAGTATTGGATTTATAACACAATTGTGAATACTATGTTGTATATATACTATGTTGGGTTTTTTATTTTTTGGTCTGTGTGTGTGGGTGTAAATATGTGTATTGTTATCTTATGTTGGTTACTGTTTTTTGTTTATAAAAAAAAAAGAAAAAGAATAGAGCAAGCTAGTGTTAGAGGTCTTTTTTGCTTTTGTTAATTGTATAATAAATGAAAAGAAAACCGATATAATACAAAAAGATTAGAAAGCAAGTGCTATTTTTTTAAAAAGAAAACAAGCAGCAAATGAATAGAGTGCAAGTCTAAAAGGGGCAAGTTTTTTTTTTTTTTAAGAATAGAATTAGAATAGAGAGTGCTAGAGTTAGAGGGTCAAATAAAGATGGAAGATATGTGTTTTTAGCCGATTCTTGAAGATGGCTAAGGACTCAGCTGCTCGGATTGAGTTGGGCAGGTCATTCCACCAGGAGGGAACATTTAATTTAAAAGTCCGTAAAAGGGATTTTGTGCTTCTTTGGGATGTACATTTTTCATAAATTTTTCGTAAATGTTTCTTTATTTCTTGTAATAGTGATTGTATATATCACACATGTGACTATTTCTCGAAATAGCAACTGAAAGTCTCACAATGGAGATTATGGCTTGTAATAGCGATTGTATGTCTCACAATTGTGAAGTTGTATATCTCACAACTGTAACTATTTCTTGTAGTAGTGACTGTATCTCAAAATTCTGACTATTTCTCATAATAGCGATTGCACCATTGCAACTATTTCTCGTAATTGTGACTGTGTATCTTACAATTGTGACTTAGTATCTCACAACTGCAAACATCATATCTCACAACTGCGACTGTATATTTCACAATTTAAACTTTTTGTCAAAAGCGATTGTATATCACACAACTGCTATCTGTGACTCCATACCTCACAATTGTGACTATTTCTCTTAATTGCACCTGTATATCTCATAACAGTGACGGTTTCCTGTAATTGCAACTGTATATTTTTTTTATAAAACTGTATGCTTTTGTCGATACTGCAACTGTATATCTCACAATTACAACTAATTCTTAAAATTGCAGCTTTAGATCTCTTATTTATTTATTGTTTGTCATTTACAGCATTTTATTCACAAAAATACAATGATTGGGAAAGGTTTTGATACAGGTTAACTGCTCACCTCTATTTGACCCTGGCGGGCATATGACGGATGATTCTTGAGAATCTTAATGGCCACGATCTCATTAGTTCCACGCTTCCAGCATTTCGCGACTTGTCCGAATGTTCCCCGGCCGAGGAACTCCAGCACCTCGTAGCTGTTGGAGACAGAGCAGAGGATCTCATGCTGCACCAGCTGGTAGTCGCCCTCACTGTGGGAGTTGCTGCTTTTGGTGGTGGACGTGGAATGAGCGATGGACTGAGCCGTGGCGTTGCCTCCACCTCCGGCCACACGGTTGGGGAGCACAGGAGCCGACAGCTCCTCCAAAATCTGCACGCTGTCGCTGCTGTCCACCTCCTCGCTCTTCCGCTTCAGACTGCCCCGTCTCCGATAGCCCTCACATGTCAGAGAGGTGGAGCCCACATCTTTTCCATGCTGACTGGGTGTGGATGATGATGAGGAGGATGATGAAGGCTCTGGGACGCTGCCGGTGCTGTCTGCGGCACGTACCACTGTCTGTTCCCGCGAGCCTCCAGAAGGAGAAAAGACCAGGCTGGAGGAGTTGTAATTGGGGTTGAATCCAGATGTGGAGGGGGAGGAGCCATTCGGCTGGTTTGGGCTGTGCTGGTAGTAGCTACTCTCACCTGATTGGCTGCTCACGTTCCATGCATGGTTTTCCAACTTCAGTTTCTTGGAGCGGGACAGGCCACTGGAGGACACGGAGGGAGAGGAAAACGCCTGCATTTGAGAAGACATGTCTAGAAAAGATAAAGTGAAAATGAGTGACAATAAGACAAAACAAAACGGCTTATGCATGTTGGTTATGCTACAATGGCTTTAACTTGATGGACAAAAGTTGATCAAATATTAATGTTTTAAAACAAAACAAAACTGCTTCACTCAAAAATAATTATATTATGTCATTATGATCAACTTTTGTCAATTGGTTCTTAAGATTTTTGACATTTTTCAGCTACATTTATACCACCTATAAATAAATAAATGTCGATTGTTACCTTGAAATTTTAATAGCGATTATTAATTATGAATATCATTATTTACACTGAATGATGTTTATACCATTGTTTGAAGCAACTGCATGCCATAATTTTTATATGAAAATAAACAAGCAAAAAACATAAGTGGACTTTGAACAATTATGTAATTGTGGCATCTGTAATTGTAATTTGATTAATTGTGCAGCCCTAATACACACACACACACACACATTACCCTAGACCCTATATATTCACTTTTAGTTCCTAAAAATATCAAAATGACTTTTAATTCAGAAATTAAAAAATGTCTATCACAGAAGAGATACACTCATGTCATTTTTATGTTTATGCTACACTCAAGAAATGTTAATGTTTTTAAATAACTAATTTCATAAAATAATGTCCACATACAACTTAATCATTATTTTACTTTTTTTAATATGCAGTCATGCAAATATCAGACGTTTTCTTTAGGGTAACTTCATTTGACTTGAATAAAAAAAACATTAAGGTTAGGTTTTTCATTGATAGGTTGGTTATAGGTTCAAAATATTAGTCAAATATTAGTAAATTATAAGCAATATTAGAGTTAAAAGTTTTTTAGATTAATATTTTTAAAACATAACTACACTGCTTATTAAAGACATAACAAATAATAATATGCTAAATTACCAGTCAACATGTTTTTTCCAAGAATTTCAAGTTTTCAACTAAATTTTTCAGTTACATTAGAATTAAAAAAAATTTTTTTTTCACTTTTAGCCCCACAAAAAATATCAGAATGACTTCTAATTCAGAAATGAAAACAAGCTCATCATTAAAGATATGCATTCAAGCGATTTGTAATTTTAATGAATTTTTGAAAACCTGCACCGATCCAGACAAAGCCAAGAACAAATCAAACGTACGTTGCCATAGCAACCGCTCTAGCTAGGTGATCCAGGGTGGTTGCTATAGAAATGGCTGTAGCCAGTTAATTGGGAGGGGTTGTCATGGCAATGGTTGCTACTGTGTGGTAAAAAAGAGGTGTGGCAGCGACAAATGTTTCACAAACAAACTATACACCTTTCATGGTGACAGTCAAACATGCACTAACATGTACTAACATTACCAGCCAACACACTCCGTGACTGTCGTGTCAAACATTCCGCTGGCTGCGGAAACACAACCTGACGTGCTGTATGCATGCAACACGCTTCATAAAACTTCACATCAACTGTCATCGTGCAGTGTAACATCTCTGCAGCTCACCTGCTGTGTGTTGAATTCCTCACCTTGACACTTTTCCCTAATTTTTCCTATTAGGCCTCATTGTTTTCTCTTTTTTATAGAAATGTCCCTCCATAAAAACGTCTCTTTATTCGAGCCGAGGAGATTCCGGGTGTCTAATTATGTTAGACACAGGCCATCGTTACACATTAATATTCTGCAAGGGCAGCGCACAGAATTATGACAGACCTGGAGATGAATGTAGGACATTAAACGGACTCCATTTCCGGGATGTGAGATCGAGCGCTGATTGGCCGGAGGCGTGTCACGTGATGTATAAATCTAGTCTTGTAGCTACGGTTTTCCGCATTTTGTGTTCATATTGTAAGGTTCTTCCAAAAATTACAGTGGTATAACCATGGTGTACATATAAAATTAGATACATTATAGTGCTTTTTTGTTTAATTTTCATATATATATACACATCCACAAGTGATGTCAGCAATAATTCTGAATATTGATCATTAGTATTTGGATGTGCCTACAAGTTTTAGGGAATTTTTATGAACTTTTTATTTATTTTTTTACATTTTAAGGGACTTGGGACTGTTCAAATGCAATTTCATCTTAGTGGCTGTGGATGACATGTCTATAATGTGTATGAGGTTAAGAGGTGTTTTGCCTGAAAGGGCTGAATCACTGAATTTGTTCACAGCTGACATCACATCACTGTCTTCTGTCAAATGGCAAGAACTGGATTTGAATCACACACACACACACACACACACAAAGGACTGCTTTCTTTAACAGAATATTATTTATTCAAAATGTAAACACAACATGACTATCTCTGATTACACACCCCTTTAAAGGAAAGGATATCGATCAACATTGTTCATGGAGGTGCTGAAAAAAAGTATTACTGCTAGTATTTGGGACATCAGAACACTTGAATTGAGGAGACTAGAACATACTGGTAACAAAGACAGCATTAATTCCCTCCCAGTCCGAATGAGCAGCGATACGACCATTCTGACCCAGAAAGAGATGTTTTGCGGTGCATGAAGGTCTCAGCAAACTGGACTTCGACTTGCAAGTTTTGTTGTGAATTATTTGTGCAACTCAAAGCACTTGTCCTAATGAACACAACCAAAGATCTTACAGTACAACAGGAAAAGGTAAGAATTTAATGCATATTCACCTGCCTATGTTTATAATAAAAATGTAATTGATATTTCAATTTCTTAAGAATTATTGCATAAATCACAACCCTTTGCAAAGAAAAGAAGTGCTGTGTATCATGAAAGCCAAGTAGTGCTGACAATACTATATATTGCACAAAAACAATTTATAGTGTTACATGGCCTGAAAAAAAAGGAAAAAAAAAAAAAAATAGTTCATATGCTTTTCTTTTGGACGACAGTGACCCTCTCTGAAAGAAAGTTAATGTACACTTGGAGCGCTGCATCACAGACAAACAAAAGACAAATAATTCATTTTAAATCTCTTCTTTCCTGGCCTAACTGGTTGTTACGGTTGGCGTAGCGCAAGCGAGCACAAATGCATTTAAAAACAAATTTCCATTGGTAAAGCATGTTTACAGAGTTGAGCCATTTCCATCTAATAAAACAGTCAGTGATTTTCGTCACAGCAATAATTGGTGTGACACTTCAGAAATGTATTTTATTTTGTTGTTGTTTTCAAGGAATGATTGGACTTTTTTTCTCTTTTAATCTTAAAAACTCAGCGTCCTAGATTCTAAAATCGTACAGATCAATGAGAAACGTGAACAACAACAAATGCTGACTCGGGCTCTAAAAAAGCCCACTTGGATTAATTTCACGGTCATATGAAGTTGGCTTCTTCTGGGAATTGGGTAAGGTAGAAAATTTGCTTTTTTTAAAAAATGTCCTTACATGTTAATAAAGCCATCATTTCACGTGACCTTGCCCTTTACGTGGCCGTTACACACAAGATCTGGTTGTCGCCACTATGGAGGAAATCACCAAGCTCTCAATTTCATTAACGGGACACTGCTTCATTTTATTTGGTTGTGAGAAAACCCTTTTGATTTCTCGCTACCTATTTTGGTCGTGAGAACAGCACCAGCCTTTCGTCCCTCACGTCGGCGTTTCTCATTGGGCGATTCATTCCTGTGCGATGCTCCGCAGAACGTACTTGACCGTGTAGGCGAAAGCGGCAAAACCTACGATGACGAACAAATTAGCGAGCGCTCCACCCAGGAGTCCATGGTTACGGTTGACCTGCTGGAGGTCGGGCGGGTGGGCCGCGCCGGGGGGCAGATGCCCGTTCAGGGGAAGGTGCCCGTTTTGCGCGTGGTGGGCTTCGCCATCCGGCACCACGTCGGGGAGAGGCAGCGCCTGTGAGCGGGTCCTGAGCTCCTCCTGCATACGCTGCTTCTGCTTGATTTCCTGTTTAAAGGGGGGTGAAAGGGATCAAGTGTTAATATATTTGTTATAAGAATGCGTTTACTGCTCGTGCATACATCTGGGAGGAAGTCTGGCACGGTACTTACTTCAACAACATCTGGAAACAGTTCACAAAAGACTTTGTCCTTGATGTTGAAAGCAAGACTCTGGGAGGCCAACTGTCTTTTCTGCAGGGAACATATTAAAAGCAAACACGGCATTAAAATGTATCCCATGTATGTACTTTGTACATGTTTATGCATAGAGCTCATTTCAAGAACTCTTTCATATTAAAATTAATTAAAATTGCTTCATCACATTTTTGAATAATGTCACAAATATGGTATGCAATGGCCACTTTAATATAATTAATTTCTGATAGATAAAATCAAGTCCTGGCCCACAAAAACAAGTGACAAAAAAAGCTGTTAATATGTAAATAGATGTCAAAACAATGTCCACGTCGTGAATTTCTCCCTAGTATAATGAAGTATACGGTAAATTCAAAAGTATACTGTACCATTCAAAAATATGGAGCTGGTAACATTTTTCATGTTTTTTTAAACGAAATCTCTTATGCTCAAAGGCTGCATTTATATGGTCAAAAACAGTAATATTGTGAAACATTATTACAATTTCTGTTTTCTATTACAATATATTTTACATGTATGTTTATGTAATTTATTCCTGTGATGCAAAGTTGAATTTTCAGCATCCTTACTCCAGTTTTTAATGTCACATGATCCTTCAGAAATCATTCTAATATGCTGATTTAAGTTCTTTTATCTGCTTTATATTTTTATGGAATACATTTTCCCCTGGTATAAGAACAGCACTTATTAAAAAAAACAACAGTTTAAACAGCAGTGTACTTACTAGTTTTAGTACGGCTTTACAATAACAAAAAAAGCTCAGAAAATTTGTGAACAATACACCCAGTTATTACAAATGTAACACTTATTAGTATTTTATTTTGATTTAGTCAGAGTATTTAGAGCATTTATAGAATATTTCATATAAAAAGCTTTGAGGGTTTTTATATGGTAAGAAAAACCAATTACACCCCCCTCAAAAGCAGTGAAACGCTTAAAGCATTTGACTGATCTTAAATCAGCGTGAAACTCACTGTGAAGTCAGAGGTTTCGATACTGCCGAGAGTCGGCCCTTTTTCAACCATGAAGCTCAGGAGGCCGGTTAAGATGGTGGATACGGACCATGCGGGGTTCCATGTGTCAGGGTGAAAATCTGTGATAGAAAGACACAACCTGAAAGAGAAAGAGAAAGCAAGTCATTAAGCATTGTATTATGAATGGTATTGTTCTTCTGACTTGAACGTTTGAGACTTTTAAAGAAACGGATGTAGACGCTGATTCATCAATTCAGAGTTCAGACCAAGCAAAAACTCACAATACAGTATGAAGAAACTATGAAGTAAAACATGTGCAGGACCCACAGAGGCCAATCTTAGTTTACATCAGGGATCCTCAAATCTGGCCCATGAGATCCACTTTCCTGCAGAGTTTAGCTCTAACCCTAAAGCAAGCCAATCAGTCGCTGGGTTTCCATCACCCTGCTTTTATGCGCATTTTGAAGTATCGCATCAGAATCGAGTGATGGAAACGCTGAATTTCGAATAAAAATGCCTTAATTCGCAAAAAAGTTTTTACGCTCGCTTGAGGTGGTTTCTGACTTGAGCGAAAAAGGGTTCATGCGAATAATGGGAGATGGAAATGCATTTTGTGAATAAATTCCTCCAAGCGCATCAAAAAAAGTCATGTGACTTTGCGCTATGGGACGCCAAATCCTGACTAACCAGCAGACCGATCTTGTTCCACAGCATCTGAAATGTTGTGATGGTCATTCGGAAATGCCCAAGCAAAGTCTGTCGTCACAGTATTTCTGTATAATTGCCTCCCAGAACTATTAAACGACTGCGTTCCCAAACAGCAGCATCCACCTCCGAAAGCAATAACCGCATTCATTGCGTTTCGTCTGCTCGTTCTGAGGTGCAAGTAATTTATTATATATTAAATTATTATATTCAGTAGCTTCTCCTACTTTTCTTAGTGATATTTAGTGCCAGTTTATCAGGAAGTGACGATTTTGTTCTCTCTGGTTCGTTGGATGGAAACAGTGCTTGTTTGCAAGTGTTATATGCGATATTCCAATTTTGCGCATAAGTTAAATTTGCAACTTTGGATGGAAACCCGGCTATTGTCTTCAGGATCATTAGAAAATCACAGGTAGGTCGGTGAGTTTGATCAGGGTTGGAGCTAAACTCTGCAGCGCACTAGCCCTCCAGAGCAAGAACCCTGGTTTACACGTAGCAGCAGATGGATGGACATGGCACTTAATGAGTGTGCTTCATAAAATAATGTTTTAATGAAAGAATTTTATTATATAGTAAACATTTCACTGATGGCTGTGCCTTGCCTAACAACGACCTTTAGCTGTAACTATGCTCAAAATAACCATGCTTACATACCTTAGCGCTGAAATAAAGGTCTTAAAAAGAAAATGGAAGTCTGAGGCTGTGTACCTTGTATTACATTTAAATCTGCCGTTGGGTGTGATCATGTATATGCTTGGAGGTTTGAACGGGAATTCCCGTGGGAAAAGGAGTTTGCCATGATAGTAGCCACCTATGAAATACAAAAGACAAGTCAAAATGAAGCAGAAACTGCACAATTTGATAAAAGGAAGCACTCATGTGAAATTAAAGAGGGAAATCACCTTCATATGGAGTTTTCTCAGGGCCACGTACTAGATAATGCCTGAAAGAGAAAGAAAGCCTGGGATGAGATAGTATCTAATCATATAAAGTCTTTCATGTAGATGATAATACATGATAGAAGTCCTGACAGATGTTTTTGAGAATTTTAAACTGTTTCTACATATAATATAATCATATAGAGACAGTCAATGGGCAGTCAAGCTCTAAAAAGGACAAATAAGCTCCATAGAAACAGTGCACTTCAATTTCAGTCCAAATCCTCACATAAAAGCACCATTCTGCTTTCGACGACTTGGAATATATCGTCCGAGTCATATAGACCACTTTCATGGTGCTTCTGTGTCCTTTTGAGAGCTTCATTTTCATTGAATGCAAGCAAGAGTGCACATTCTGCTAAATACAATATAAATCATCATCTGCTAGATATAACATAAATCAGAAAATTGATTATAAAAGGATTTTTAAAAAATGCAGGATTATGATGAAGCTCCAAACTTAAACCATGACAACAAACAGTAAATCATGTAAAATGAAATAAAACATACACTGGAATAATTACAGTTTTGAAATGTTTCTTGAAAAAGTCTCTCATGCTCACCAAGGCTGCATTTTTTTTTGGGGATAAAAAATATTCTAATATAGTACTTATCAATTAATAATTAGTGCTCATATATTAATAATGGTTCTTATCATTATAATAAACAGTACTTATTATCCGTTTTTTTTTGCTTATTATTATTATTTTTGTGAAAACCATGATACAGTCTTCGATGAATAGAAAGTTCAAAAGAACGGCATTTAGTTGAAATAGAAATCTTTTGTAACATTATAACATTGACACGTTTGGTCAATTTAATGTGTCCTTGCAGAATAAAAGTATTAATTTTACTTAAAAGGGAAGTCAGGGCCTAATGGTTAGAGAGTTGGACTCGTAATCCAAAGGTTGTGGGTTCGAGTCTCATACCGGCAGGGATTGTAGGTGGGGGGAGTGAATGTACAGCACTCTCTCTCTCCTTCAATACCACGACTGAGGTACCCTTGAGCAAGGCACCGAACCCCCAACTGCTCCCCGGGTGCCGCAGCAAAAAATGGCTGCCCACTGCTCACTGGGTGTGTGTTCACTGCTGTGTGTGTGTGCACTTAGGATGGGATAAATGCAGAGCACTAATTCCTAGTATGGGTCACCATACTTGGCCACATGTCACGTCACTTAAAAAAAAACCAAAAAAAAACCAAAAAATACTTTTGAATGGTAGTGTATCACAGTTTCCACAAAAATATTATATATGTCATATCCATAAATATATATAACATTGAAAAAAAATTAATTATTAAAAATAAATTAGAACCGAAAACACTTATTTTAAATTGTAAACATTTTTAAAAATTTTTATTTTTACTGTATTTTTCTATTAAATAAATGCAGCCTTGGTAAGAATAAGAGACTTCTTTCAAAAACATTAAAAAGTGTTAATTATTCCAAACGTTTTGACAGGTAGTGTGTGTTTGTGTGTGTCCATATAATAAACGTTTTGAAGGAAATGAAACGTACCATTCCAAAATGTTGGAGGGCAGAGGTTCAGCACAGATGTACGGGACTGGATCTTTCTTGATGCGCAGGTAATCCTGTTTTAACCTCTGTGTTGCTGTGGTTGGGGCCCTCTTGTTTAAGTTGTTGCTCATCTGGGAAATCACATGGCACTCTCAGTTACACAATACAATCCGAACACTTCCTAGTGTTCATAAATGAGACAAATATGAAAAACAGAAGATTTACAAGTATACATAAAGCCTGAGCTACATCAACACTACTCAGATCATGTTTGTTAACATTAATTGTCATGATTGTCAACAATTTAAACAACTGCTATTTAAAACAACATGGTGGCATATGTTTACTGTGCGGTTAATACCTTAACAGTCTGCAACTGTAGCCAAAATAAGACAATAACACTGACAAACGGGTGTAAATATGACTAAACAAAAACGATACGAGTAAAAGGAGTGCGTTTCAAAACCTAGTGAGCTGCCTATCAAGACATAACCATTCTAAACGTTCAGTTTAACATTATGATGTCAACTAATTCTGTCTAGGTAGATAGTTTACTAGGTTTTAAAACACAGCCTTAGCGTTACACACCGAAAGGGGATTTTAACGGTTCAGTCTCACCTCTTTCAACGCCCTCCACGGGATCGACCACGGTCAAAATGGGGTGATATATTGATATCCCTTTTATTTCAGAGTGAATACGTCCTTGATAAACTTTCAAAAATAACAAAAATGTAGCTCTTCGGCTAAGGTGAAATTGTCATCTATCCCCCATTCCAATATGGCTGCCGCAACACCAGGAAGTGATGAGGTAAAAGACAAAATAAAAGTTCTGAAAAGCGCTCGGCTGCCCTTCAAAATAAACGCCTGACATGATTAGACCGAGTTGCATTCACATGCAAAAAACCGCATGTGGATTTAGGATTAGGAATAAATGAAGAAATGTTTTAAATAAGAAAAGCATTTGTGCAGCATTGTGTCGCCGAATAACACTTTCATCAACATTTAACACATCAAAAATTAATTAATTAATATAAAACATTATTTAGACGTAATGTGTAGCAGTCAGTAACCAGAGTGATTTTGATCTAAAGAACTGAGTCATCAGAGTCATTCTCTCGGGAATCAGACTACACTGCTCGACCTGTGTGTTAATGAGTCACTATTAAGAACCGACTCATTAGAGTTATTTGTTCGGGAATCAGACTGTACTCGTCGCCATAGATGTTTATGATTCATAATAAAGAACCGACTCATTCGTTCAGGAATCAGACTTTACTGTTCGGCCTGTGTGTTTATGATTCACTGTAAAGAACCGGCTCATAAAAGTAATTGGTTCGAACTTCGGAGAATGGACAACCCTATAAGTTCTTGATTCACTTTAAGAACCGACTCACACGATTCATTCGTTCGGGAAAAGAACCAGTTCACAAACGAGGCATTCGTTTGGGAATCGGACTACTGTGATCTCACTGCATGTTTTTGATTCATTACAAAGAGCCGGTTCATAAGACTGATTCATTTGGTCCGGAATGGTTGAAATGTCAAACTTAATGAATGTAAGGTAACTCTCAGTCTCTTAATGGCCAAACTTACGGTGTCTTCAGCCAAAATACATGAAATTGTGCGGGCAAAATCTTTTTTTGAGACATTTTTATGGAAAACATACTGTAACCAAAAAAAAAAAAAAATCTAATAATTTATCTCCCTTACTTGATGCGTCACATGTGTAAATAACCCAGGTTATTATGCAGCAAAATTGTCATTTTAATTGCCAATTTTTTAAATCTCAAAACCAGCTGATTTTTTTTAATATATATTTATTTTGCACAACAAAAGGTCCACTCAATGTTTTTGCATTTTTAACAAAATACCATCATTTTATGATATATTATCAATTTGCATCTAAAAAGACAATATACAATATCTGTATTTGAATTTGCAATGATTTATAGTGGCTGTACAGATAAAATATAAAGACTACACCAGTATAGTCGATACAAAACAGTACATTCATCACAACAGCAACAGACAAAATCACTGCAGATTCTCCAAAAACAACTTCCTTATTCCAACTGCTTTAAAAACAGAAAGAATAATCAGCGCCGGATATATTTCATTATAGAGGATAATAATAGTGATGCTTGAAATAATAGTATTGAGATCATTTTTGTGATCATGAGCATGCATGATTTTTTTGATTATATGTTTTAACAGTTAAACCATAAATGGCAGATGTTTTGACATTTAGTGCTTAATTAAGTGCCTGTTACTGTCAATGGCTAAAAGAAGAAGAATGCAAATGAAGAAAATAAACACCAAACAGTGGGGATAAGTCCAGCTGACCCCATAAAGATACAAAAATAGCATTCAAATCAATGCAAACATTCAACACGTCCATAATTATCGTTTAAAGTCCACTTATGATATCAGCCAGTCAAAGTGTCTTCTGCTCCAGCTTGATTGGTGACCAAAGTTTAAAAGTTGATCTGTCACACTCTAGATTCAAAAAAGAAAAACATATTTTATATATATATATATATATATAACATTTATTTTACAGATGCCTAATAGATATCATCTAACTACCTGAAGGAGTGACGGAAGTGAACGCTCCTCCGTTTCAGCTTCTCGGGATTGTGGGATGCCATATGGGAAAACTCTCGGAAAATGTCCAGGTACGTGGCGTCACCTAAAATGGGATCAAACACTGTTAATGTGACTGTACATATAACTCCTGAAATGCAGCTGTAATGTGAATGGATGCTTTTTTATAAAATTGATGTAAAAAGATGGTAAATATCTTATGTTGGAAGCTTTACTAACGCAAAAGCAGGTCTCTGAATGGCAAAGTATGGAGATCAAGTCTGTAACAGTGCTTTCAGAGGGTTTTAATGCACTTCAGAGATTTAGAGTTCGAATTAAAGGGACAGAAACAGCACTATGCAGCCCTATCAAAATGAGCCTTCTTGTGCCGTATAGGGTCTTTGTACTGTCTGGGTAAGCATGGCAACAACTGAAACTTTGAAGGGGACAAAGAGTGGGTTTGAACACTTTGCTAAACTGTGTGAATTTCTCATGCTTGATTTACAATGAGGAGACTGTCCCGGTCTTCCCAGGATGGGTACTCATGCGTACTGACTAGTGTCTGCCCAAAAACCATTGAAAGAGAGATTCTAAATAAAAGTCGAGTTCTGTCCCATTCCTGTTTAAATAGAAGTTCTATTGAATTTTATAAATTTACAATGAAAGTCTATAGGACAACCATAAACAATTAGCTTTTTTGTCAATTATATAATAATAATAATAATAGACGTTCAAAATATTGGGGATTTTTAAAAAAGAAATTAATACTTTTATTCAGCAAAGAAGCATTAAATTGAACAAAAGTGACGTTTTTCACAAAATATTGGGAAGCCCAACTGTTTTCAACATTGATAATAATAAGAAATGTTTCTTGAGCAGCAAACCAGCATATTAGAATGATTTCTGAAGGATCATATGACACTGAAGACGAGTAATGATGCTGAAAATTCTGCTTTGCATCACAGAAATAAATTACATTTTACAATATATTACAATAGAAAACAGCTATTTTAAATTGTAATAATATTTCACATTACTGATTTTTCTACATTTTTAATCAAGTAAATGTTGCCTTTGTGTGAGCATAAGGAACTTTTAAAAGTATATATATATAAAAAAAATGTACCAACCCTCAAACTTTTGAACGGTAGTGTATGTTTGTATTATATAGTTAATAAATAATATATAACTTTAACCCTCATGTTCTGGGGTTTGATTCAGTCAGAGGACATTTGAATAAAAATGAATTACTTTCAAAATGAATACTAGTATTTTAAATGTAGAGTGTCGGGGTCTCTAGGATCCCAAACACAAGAACAGAATTTGAGGGTAACAAAAAAACTTTAAACAAGACCTCACAAGAAAAACACTTACAGCAGCAAAATCAGTAAGTTTGTGAGTTAATGCAGATGGTTATGTAATATTGCACAGTAACTCCGCAAAGCACTACAGAGAAGAAAGAGGCAGGAGAAGAGAAGGCAAGCACAAGCAGTTAGTACTTCAGTCATGTTTCATTTATTGCCATGATTCTTTTCTGTTTAGGAGGAGAGAACAGATAAAAGCGCAAGCGCAAAAAGAAAAACAGAAGTTGCAGAGGTTCTAATTTACAGAAGAATGCTCAGTTATTCAATATTCAGACATATTTTATAATGACACCGACATGAAAAGAAAAGCAGAAATAAGAAAGCAAGCAATAAAAGAGGTTATGAGCTACAGCCACAATCAAGAACATATCTTGTTATATAGTATTTTTTTTTAAAGGGGTCATATGATGCGATTTCAATTTTTACTTTCTCTTTGGAGTGTTACAAGCTCTTGGTGCATAAAGAAGATCTGTAAAGTTGCAAAGACTAAAGTCTCAAATCCAAAGAGATATTCTTTATAAAAGTTAAGAGTCACCCACGCCTACCTAAAACGGCTCATTCTAACACGCCCCCACATATCTACCTCACTATCTGGGAAGATTTGCATAATGCCGCCCAAATGTTCACGCAAAGAAAGAAGGCGTAACTTTTATTCTCGCTGTAGTATTGTTGTTGCCACTGCCGCCATGTCGTGAAGACAATCTCTGATCACAAATGCAGACATCGTTTTATGTTTACACGGAACGAGGTCGGGACACGGCATCAACAGTATGGTGAGGGGCGTAACATTTCCGTCACACGCTTGAGGTATTCGGCCAATCACAACACACTGGATAGCTGGCCAATCACAGCACACCTTGCTTTTCAGACCGATGAGCTTTGTAAAAATCGACGCGTTTCAGAAAGGCGGGGCATAGAAGAGAAACAATAATGTACAGTATGTGGAAAATAATGTGTTTTTTTTTTACCTTAAACCGCATAAACACATTTCATTACACCAAATACACAAAATAATGTTCTTTTTAGCAGCATCATATGACCCCTTTAAATATCGGTGCCCCTTTGGCTGCATTCTTCACAAAATGTCATTTGTTTGTCACTTCGGGAGTAATACTCATTTGATATTCACAAAACAAAACGTTCATGTTAAACAGAAAGTGCTACAATTTCATTGGCCAGAGAGAGAGAGACAAAACACACCAACCAATGACCTTTGACCCCAAAAGTGTCAGGGAAAACTTTACAGTACTCTAGCCTGTTCACAAACTACAGACAACACATGTATAAATGAATTTTCTCTCAACGAGTGCTGTTTTTGTCTGTACTCTTTGGTTGGGATCTTGAGTATTTATGACTCCCAGGAATATATAGTGTTTATATGACATCACATGTTAACTTTCTTACAGTGTCATCCAGTAGTTAAGACGTATATCATGGGAGTTCATCTTTTATCCATAAGTTTTGGCGAGATGTTGAGACTGTATTATGAGAGTTCATTTACACGCGCAGATTCATGAAGGACAAAAAGCAGCAGGAAACCAAACAGACCAGAGCAACAGCAATCAATGCACTAAAAAGATAACAGAAATGAACAAATAAAAATAAAACTACCACATTATATATTAACATATACACTACCATAATTAACATATACACTACCATTTAGGTTTTGGGTCGGTATGATTGTTTAAAAAAAAAAAAATTTTATTCAGCAAGGATGCATTAAACTGATCAAAAGTGACAGTAAAAGATATTTATTATGTTATAAAAGATTTCCATTTCAAAATAATGCTGTTAATGCTTTGAACTTTCTATTTATCAAAAAACCCTGAAAAAATGTATCATGGTTTCCACAAAAATATAAACTGTTTTCCATATTGATAATAATAAAAAAATTACCAAATCAGCATATTAGAATGATTTCTGAAGGACTATGTGACACTGAAGACTGGAGTAATGATGCTGAAAATTCAGCTTTGCATCACAGCAATACATTACATTTGAAAATACATTAAAATACAAAACAGTTATATTAAAATGTAATAACACTTCACATTATTTTTACTGTATTTTTTCATCAAATAAATGCAGCCTTGATGAGCATAAGTGACTTAGCATTACAAAATCTTACTGACCCCAAACTTTTTGAATGGTAATTGTTGAATTTATCACCTAGTAATTAAATTGGCCTTTCGGTTTTTGGTGTCTGAACTGGAGTTTGGTTGTGAACGGTAAAATTAATAAAGTATATTAAGTTACAAAAATACAATCGGTTACCACAGTACAAAAAAAAATCATGTCGTATCATTGCACTATTGCTCTGGGTGGTACTCAAAAAAAGCATAAAATCCCATTTGAGGCATTTTATACAACATCCAAAAAAAGTGAACAGAAACAACAGTGGAGCTAAGAAAAAGTGCAAAACAGTGGCCTTCGACAAAAATGTTCAGTTAGTAGATTAGACATGTTATACATTTATGACATATAATAAATCACAATTTTTTATCCCACTCTCTCTCATGCGTTTGCAAGCACAAAACACAGTTTTAAGCGCCCCATCCCTGTTTAAACCATGTGTACAAAAATGCCACTAGATGAACACTGTTAGAATAGATGGACAGCTGCCTAACATACTGTATAAAACAGTTTGAAGTGTAAAGTAAGTGAAGAGTGAAAATACAGCCAGGTGTGTGTATAGAAGCTAATACTGAAGGTTAGTTCATTAAACGACTTAGATACAGATCAGCGAGTGTGATAGTCTGTGTAATCGGTATTTGACCAATACCACCACAATTACCTCAATCACAGGTCACTTTCAAATGAGTAGCATCACTGCTTGCTAGGCCAAACTATGGCGGCCAGTCAATCATGTGACTACTCTGCAGCATATGAAGTGGTCAAGCTAGGTAACCAGATCTGGGACATGGTTAACCAGCCCTAACCAGTTTGAGAAAGATGGTCCACTAGGTTAAACTCAGCCCCATGGGCTGCAAGTTCACCTGATCAATCAACTAAATTAGCTTGGTCCAAATCTGACTAGACAGCAACCATTTAAAACCACCTGAAGCTGGTTTAGCTGGAATTCCCAGCAAGACTGGCCCGTCTTTACAGATAAACACATGGCAGGTCATGGTGGGAATAATGGGAAAAAAGCTCTATGCTGGGCTCTCTAGCACTCGGCTATGTTGAGACAGATAAACTCTTGTATGCATCTCTTATACTGCTGCTCTGTGGGACTGCTGCTAGAATATTGACCTGGCTGACCGAGCGGACCCTCCGACTCGCGCATCTCCTCGTTCATACGTGCTAGACGTAACCTGTCGAGAGAGAAATAGAGAAAAGAAACAAAGAGAGGTTTGGTTTGGAATCAAACTTTGTATAATTGTTTATATACACTACCATTCAAAAGTATGGGGTCAGTAAGATTTGTAAAGTTTTTTAAAGAAGTCTCTCATGCTCATTAAGGCTACATTTATTTGAGCAAAAATACAGTAAAAACAGTAATATTGTGAAATATTATTACAACTTAAAATAACAGTTGTATAATTTCTATTTGAATATACTTTAGTATGTAATTTATTCCTGTGATGCAAAGCTGAATATTCAGCATCATTACTCCAGTCTTCAGTGTCACATGATCCTTCAGAAATCATATTTGGTGGAAATGTTATGCTTTTTTCAGGATTCTTTGATGATTATAAAGTTCAAAATAAGAGCATTTATTTGATATAGAACTCTTTTGTAACATTATAAATGTCTAACCAAATAAAAAAAACTTTTGACCAATATAATGCATCCTTGCTGAATAAAAGGACACATTTCTTTGATAAAATATAATCTTTCTGACTCCATACCTTTGAATGGTAGTGTAAATACTGTCTGGGTAAAACTTGCATGAGCAAATACACATGCATTGGAACTTTTTTAACTTACAGAGTAACTATGTCAGCGTTAGCGGCTTGAACTGCTATGCTCAGTGGGTCCTGGCCATCCTCATCACCATCATTCTGGGTCGCTCCTCGTTTCAGGAACAAACACACTTGACTGGAAACACAAGATAAAGAAAATGCAGTTGTAGAAAAGCTTCCATTTAATTTGAATATTCAAGCATTGAATATTTAATAATCAGCTTGATGCGAAGCTGCATATGCAGTAAGAGACCTGCTAAAATGCTACAGCCTCCGAGAACTTACAAATAAATACCAGAAATAATATTGTGCTACCATGTTTTTTGGAAATCTTATCATGATATTACCGTTTTTTTTATTGGATATGCATCGTCATAACATGTTCGTTGGACTTGTACCAATGTAAAACCATGGAATTCTTTCAAATGTCTTCCATGGTATTCTTTCAAACTGTGGTACCTCGTAAATACCACAGTATATGAATATAGTAAATATTCAGTACTACAAGTATGACAAGTCCTCCTGGGAAGTTTGTATCTTATGGGTTGGGAGGTTGTAATTACAACATCAGGTGCATTCAAATAACTTTGGTTGGAGCAAGATGAAGTACTATTTCTGCATAAAATGTAACTATATTTTTCAAATATATATATTATTTTAAATATATATTTCTCAGAAACACTGGGCTTAAAGAAAGTTTCCCACTCATAATTATGACTTTGTGGTGACATTCATGTCTGTTCAACTCATATACAATCTGCTTGACATTCCAATTCACCAAAAGACAGCAAAAGGCATCTGTAAATCTGAAAAGAGTGTGTGAGCATGCACTCACCCAGTATGACCTAAATATGTGGCGTGATGCAGTGGGCCTCTTCCCCTGTGATCTCTTTGGTTGACATCTGCACCATTTTGGAGCAGAAACTCGCAGGCTATCAAGGAACCCTGGATGTTGAAAACCAGAGGATTAGGGCTTTACAACCTCAAAACGGCATATGGTTATTTAACATTCCATTAAAGTGAGCTGGAAGTTTAAAATCAATTCTTATCTAGGTTACTGCTAATATGTGCATGTGCAATGCATCTGAATGTTTTTGGAATGACTCACTCCAATCACAGCCTGAATAAGGGGGCTTTTCCCCTCATCCTCTTCATTCACTGAGTTGACGTCAGCTCCATGTGCCAGAGCTTCAGCCATGACGGGCAGATTTCGTGCCTGACAGGCCTTATAGAGTAATGCTCCAGGATCCAGTTCTCTCAAATCTTCTGGATCTGACGCCTCCGGCTCCAATTCAGTCTCATTGCTGGAGTCTTCAGACACCTCACACTCTGAACATTACAAAAACACATGTAACACATGATCCATCTGCTTCAACAGTCAGTATGGAAAATGAACACTTGGTTAACACCATCAAGTCACACAGTGGTTCACTCACCCTCCTCTGTGACACTGTCCACCACAGACTCAAACACCAAAACATCAGTGCTGCCATTCAGGCCCTGCTCTTCACAGCTGCCTTCATAGATGTGGTTGATGATACTGTTTCCTAGTTCACACATCAGCTGCATTACAACAGAACAGACAGCAGTTATTGTCAGAGCGTGTTTGCTCATGTCACAGTTAAAGGTCATCCAAGAGAAATTAGAAGGAAAACAAAATCTGGATATTTGAGCAGACCTTCAGTAACTCTGGTTCCCATGAGTCCAGGGTGAGAGAACGGACCTTTGAACAATGAACTCCCAAACTCCTGTGAAAACATCGGTTCAAAAAATTTTATTTTGTTGATTTGTTTTACAACACAAATGCCACAACAAAAACTGTTATCTACACGTTTCATTATTAATTAAAAAAAATACAAATTTCAAGTATATTTCTCTCATCTCTAACTGCCATCTTGAATGCTTGTCAAAGGGATTGTTTTCTCCACAAATTATACATGCAATGCTGACATAATGCTAAATTATTGTACACACAACCTAAAAAAAGATGAAACCACATTTGCAACCATTTTGACTGCAAAACAACTTAATTTAAATAACAACAATCATCATCACTATTGTTTTTTAACGGACTTTATTTGTGCAAATTTGATTATCAATAGTTAAATATGATAAAAATAGTTCAACAACCACAACAACAACAATAGTAATTTGAGTATATTGTTATTATTATTATAAATGTCATAAATTATGATGATATGATGATTGCCGTTGCTATTATTCATTGTTATTAATATTATTAACCCCATAACTGTCACCGTTCCAGTAATCATCATAAATTATATCATTTGAAAGCCAAGATTCATCCTGTGAAAACCATTTTGAAATCGGACACTGCGTTACCATGGAAATGGTACTTTAAAATCTTTTGGCAGTCTCCTCCTCCTTAGTGGGCAGTGTCAAGTGTCATATTACAAAATGCATTACGCTCTTTTAGAATCTTGACAAAAAACATATTATTGGAAAGGTCTGAGTCTCAGGATTCCATATTTGGTAGTTATTTTGAGATAGAAGTAATATCGACAAAGAAATCTAGACATATGTGACAGACAAATGCATAAAAAAAAAGTTCAATGGAGTTTGGATGGCACCCGGTGGCTGTTTGTGGTATAACGCCCTAAATAAAATCTCACTGGAACCTAAATTTTTTTCATATCAACTTCAAATTTGCAACATAACTTATTTAGACATAAGGCTTTAATTTTATACTAATTTTAGAGTAAAACCTGTTATGTCAAATATTTATTATAAATAAAATAATATAAAACTAATATAGTGCATTTTATTTACAGTAAATTTAAACATATCACTTTTTGATACTTTAATTTTTTGAAAAAAATCCACTTTTGCAATAATCTGCTGATTTTCTTCTTTACAAAGAGACCAACCTTAGGTCTGTATTCCAAAGTGTTCATAACTTACAACAATTTAAGTTTGGATAGTGCACTTTCATGCCTATTTAAAAAAATGGGGGGTGACAGTTAAGGTTAATAACTTTAACATTTACAAAGTTAATAACGTTGCAAAAATAAAATTGCATAATGATAATGATTGATGTTGTTTTTATAATTCTTATTAATTTTGCATAACTTCCATGTGATGATGGTTACTATTCTTTCTTGTAGTCTAATGATTTTCTATTTATTATTACATTAAAAAAACTGAAATAAAATAATACTAAAAAAAAAACATTTTGCATACAGTATCTGTTACTGGACTCAAATACACAAATAAAAAAAGCAGTATCAGCCAATCTCTGATTGTAAACTTGAGAAAGGTTTCTGGTCTGAGCTGCTAAAGTTCTCCAAGGGCTTCAAACTCCCACCATTCACTAACAATTCAAGCAAGCTGTTTCCCACTCAAGCTGAGGAAAGCAGCACTGGGACGGCTGACATCACTAGACAACATGCTTCCCTGAGAGGAACAGTGGCAGCCGTAAATGTGCATTCTGCCCACTAGATCAGCACGTTTCCAGGCAACCAAGTCAGAACGGGCAAAGACTGTGTGATGGTGTGCCACACTGTTTGGAGCAACAGTCTCATGTGAGCTCAGAGTGAGAGGTGTGGCGTCAGAAAGAGCATGAATATTCATAAGATATTTCAGACACGGCGGACTGCATAAACAGCCAGCATGTCTCATGTTTTGAAACAGAATCTGATATTCAGTAGGTCAAACTCTTAAAGGGGTCATATGATGCTTTTTTAAAGATCATTATTTTGTGTATTTGGTGTAACAGAATATGTTGACATGCTTTAATGTTCAAACAACACATTATTGTAGGTTTTCTATGCCCCGCCTCTCTCAAACGCTTCGTTTTCTACAAAGCCCCTCCTTCCGACAAGCGCAGTCTGCTCTGATTGGCCAGCTGACCCAGTGCATTGTGATTGGCCGAACACCGCAGGCACTCGTCGGAAATGTAACGCCCCTTACCATAATCGCAAGCTTCATCTTTCAAAATAAATGTAAAGACAGAGCCTGAAAGGGGAACAGAGTCGCGTGACAGACACAGTGATAAAGCTGCTATGTGTTTGCAGTACACAAGCCACGGTTAAGGGTTAAGACAGCTGACTCCACTGTGATGTGATGTGACGCTAGCTCTCTCTCTCTCTCTCTCTCTCTCACACACACGCGCGCACACACACACACACACACACACACACGATCACACACACGCACGATGCGCAAAACTCCGCATTTGACCAGTCAGTAGCAAATACTTAAACTAATAACAAAACAGTAGCTGATTCAGAAGTGCCAGATTGTCATAGCAAAGTCAGAATTACCTCCTCTCCTAGGTTCATGAAACGGTCGTCCATAAAATGCATTGCTGTTCTGTTGTAAGTAATCTTAAAGATTCCTAAATGCATCTACTTTCGGAAGGCCAAATAAAGTGCTTTTGCTTTCGCCTAGAAACACGCAGCGTCTCCCTGACATGCTGCTTCAACACTAACTGCGGTTACTGAAACCACGCCTTCTTTCTTTGCGTGAACATTTGGGCGGCATTATGCTAATATTTCCACATAGTGAGGTAGATATGTGGGGGCGTGTTAGAACGAGCCGTTTTAGGGGGGCGTGGCAGAGTCTTAACTTTGATAAAGAATATCTCTTTGGGTTTGAGACTTCAGTATTTGCAACTTCAGGGATCTTATCTATGCACAATCAGCTTGTAACACTCCAAAGAGAAAGGAAAACTTGAAATCGCATCATATGACCCCTTTAACATATCTCATGAACTCCTTAAAGGGGTCATATTATGGAAAATATGATTTTACTTGCTCTTTTAAAATCAAGCAAAGGGTGGGAAATGGTCATGTTTACTACTGTTTTTGCTGCAAGAAACCACAAAAACTGTCAAATTGTAATTACAATCTACTATTACCTATACTTTTCATTTTTGAATGTATACACAAAGTGTATACACAACATCATAATTTATGTAAAATTGTTTTGCAGTAGGAACGGATAAATAATAATTAATAATAATAAACCATTTTCATTTTGCATAAATCGCTAATTATTATTGTTATTACTATTACTAATATTATTCAACAATTGTATATTAATCATAATAACAAGATATATTGAATTATTATTATTATTAGATTATTCTATCATTTCCATTAGAAAACAATGTTGGATAAATTACTAATAATTACACAAAGTGTATACACAACATCATAATTTATGTAAAATTGTTTTGCAGTAGGAACGGATAAATAACAATTAATAATAATAAACCATTTTCATTTTGCATAAATCGCTAATTATTATTGTTATTACTATTACTAATATTATTCAACAATTGTATATTAATCATAATAACAAGATATATTTAATTATTATTATTATTAGATTATTCTATCATTTCCATTAGAAAACAATGTTGCATAAATGACTAATAAATAATATTTCTGCTATTATTATAATAACAACAACATATATTTAAATATTATTATTAGAATATTATTATTCTACCATTTCCATTGCACAACAATTTTGCATGATTTGCTAATAATAATAATTATTATAATATAATATTATTAATAATTTAATAGTAACAACAGCAACAATAATAACAACAACATATTAATTAGTATTATTATTGTTATTAGGTTATTATAATTCTACCATTTCCACTGTAAAACAATTTTGTATAAATTGGTAATAATTATTATTATTATTACTCTTAATATTATTATTCAGCCATTTCCATCTTTTGCAAAAAAACATAAAAATCATATATTGCTAGTAATATTATTATTATTATTATCTTGATGCCTTGATATTTATCAGTGTGTTTCTGGAGGAAATTAACCGCAGTCGCTGACCTTCTCTCTTGTCCTGACAACTCTATGGTCACTGGCTTGCCTCTAATGAGAGAATCAGATCTGACCTAATCCAACTAGGAAACCTATTAGATCATGATTATGATCTCTTCTATGCCTTACCTGTGAATGCCGGAGCACTCGATGCAGAGCAGGATGCCCAGATTGATGCTGGCCCAGCGTGGCTCAGCCTGCCCACAGTCACAGCACTGCTGGTTTCCCGGCAGACACAGGATACGCTGCAGAATGCTCTCGCCCCTGCCACTGCGCTCTCTGGGCTCGTTTGCTGAGTCTATACTGCTGATGGAGGGCGAAGCGGTCCGGTCCAAACGCTGGAGACAGACACAAAAGAGTTATTTGGGGGAAAATATAACATATAACAGCTTTAAATGTCAGTAGCACAAATTATAACAGACTTGGGAAGTCTGAATCATTTATGTGAATCAGTTTTTTTTAACTGTGGTTTACAAACAATCGGTTCAAAACACTAATTTACTTGATTCAGTTGTGTTCATCAAAAAGGTTTTCAAAAAAATCCTCTAATTAGGTTTTCTTTTTTATTATTTGTAATTTTTTCAAAACTTGAAAACTACTTATTGTTATAATAATAATTAATATTACCATTATTGTTTAAAAATAGTACATTTTATTATTTATTCTTTTAAGGAATTAGTTTAAAATACTCAATCAACAGTTCATTTGAAAAACATTTTGCAACATTTTATTAGTAAAATGAAAATAATAAAACAATATATTTAATGTTTGTTTTCAACTGTATTTTACTTGCATTTTTAATCTACTTGACAACAGTGAAATTATGTTTGCTTGTGTTGTTGTTAAGCCAGTTCAACTTGAATATCGTCAAAAGGTTGAACAATAGGGATGCATAATTTTTGAAGCTTTATTACACAGGCTTATTTGACTTTGTTACTGTTTCATTTGTTTTTTATTTATTTGATTAATTTTTTTTCGTTGATCAAACCAATGTTCATCCTATGTTATAGTGATTTAGCATGTTGATTGTACAAACCTCAATGTAATAATTGTCTGGACTCTCTCTGTACGCTGAGGCGATGCTGGCTTGAACCGCCTGGATCCAGGCCTGCCGGAGTTTCTCTGACTCTGCCTGTAGCATACAGCTCCTACAATATACATCCATACAACACAATTACTACTAGTTATGCAGCTCCAAAAGCCTTTAAGAGCAAAATGATCATCTAAAGTCTGAGCTTTACTGCACAGAAGCTGGTTAAGGACTCACTTGGTGGGCGACACGACTTCAAAACAGAACCTCCTCTCGATGTCTTCACAAGGTTTGACAGAACAGAGTCTCAAGTCCTCCACAACAACCGTCAGCGAATCCTGTGGAAGATGAAGACGCTTCAGTGAGCCTGTAAATTGGCTGACTTGAAGAAAAGCGCTCTAAATTTGGCTCTGAAATGCATTAAACAGCACTGCGTCACAGTGATTTAAACAGACTACCTGAGCAAGCACTTCAGCAGAAATAAATGGATATTCTCCAAACGGATGAAGAGCAGGCAGCACTGTGTGCATGCATTGATTTGTCGAGGAATGAGTTTGTTATCTTCAAAAAGACTGAGTGCTCTGGAGATATGCTGCCTGGCTAAACTACAACTACTGTATCTAACAGCGCAGTGACCTGTGAGGTGAAGATTCACCATCATTGATTGTGAGCTGAAGAATTCTGCTGATACATGAAAACTCAGTACATTCTCTCTAGGTACTGTATAATGAAGCTGCTCATTAATATCAAAGACAGATTACTTAAGCCGTCTAAACTGCTGTGACTTATGTGTCCACTTACTAAATGCTGATTTGAACTCACCTTTAGTTTCTTCTGATAAACCAGCTGGCTGTTTTGGATGGAAAACCACCGCCTGAAAAAAAAAAAACAAAGCAATACAAGGATATAAGAGACAAGGAATTAGTTATTAATTACTTATTTTTATAAATGTAATAACTAATCATTGGCATGCTCGGTTTCAAAAATTGAAATAATACATAATTTTACTATATAATGATACATTTGTATTATAATGATTATCTACTGATATTTTTAATTGGATACCGATATTGGGTATTTAATAGTGCATGGTCATTTCCACAAATTTTACTTTTATTACCTTTACTGTCATCAAACTCAAAGTTAATCTTAAAAAATATATATATATTTTAAATAATTTCATTACACAATTGTTTGATAAATAACAGTTTAAATAAATAGTATTAATAATAACAATAATAAAAAACAATTTAATAACACTGATATTAAAGTTTATTTAATGGATATCGATATTGAATATTTAATAGTTCATGCTCACTTCCTCAGTTTTTACTTTTATATTTCTTTTACTGTCAGTAACTCATTAAAAATGATTCTTTAAAAATATAGTTTTAAATAATTCAATAACACAATTGTTTAATAAATAACAATTTAAATCAATAATATTAATAATAACAATAATAAAAAAACAAATAACACTGATATTAGAGTTTATTTAATGGATATCGATATTGGATATTTAATAGTTCATGCTCACTTCCTCAGTTTTTACTTTTATATTAATTTTATTGTCAGTAACTCATTAAAAATGATTCTTTAAAAATATAATTTTAAATAATTAAATAAAACAATTGTTTAATAAATAATAATTGAAATAAATAAAAACAATAATAAATTATTTAATAACACTGTTGATTGTAATCAAGTCTCAAAATTATTATGATTTTTTTCATACCACACTTTAATGTTGTGATGCCTAAATTCACTTGTAGTTAGTTTTTAATATTTGAATTTTAATTTATTTAGACATAATAACATAGAATTTGAATATCTATAACACTAAAATAATATCAGTATCAGGCCAGAATGTTTATGCAACATATCAGTGCAACATATCATCCCTAAATAATTATGATTTTTTTTTGCTTGCATATTGTTGCATCCATAAAACCCAACCATGACCTAGTTGCATGCCTGATTAAAAGCAAACTATGACTATTCAGACTCATGATCAAGCGATATGGAATTTACAAAGACAGATTAATTTCAATGAACAAATTAAATTGATTAAAATACATTAAAAACATGATATACGTGTATATAATTGGTTCTACCCAGTCCTGAATATCTGCTTAGATCCTTGCAGTTAACCAGATTCAACCTACCTGTTCCATGTTTTGAAGGCGTTACTGGCCCTTTTGAACAGATAGCCCTCCATCACCAATCCGTTGGGCGCATTCACGTTAAACTCCAACTTTGGGTCGTCATACGCAAAGTCCTGAATGACAAAACAATAGTGGAGTGTTAGAACAAGAGATAAACATCAAGTGAAGGTCAAATACATGAAATCCACCAATGCAACAAAATACATTACATTCTGCCTGTGGTAATGCTTCATTATTAAACAGGAGGGTGTAAGTAGAACAGATGCACAAATTCATGCACAACCCTTTCTCTCTATGCATCTACAACACACACTAGGAGTGACTCATCCAACGCTCTCAGATGTCCCACCAGAGCTTTTTGAAGATGACGCAAGCTGTTGCGTAAGCATGCGAGCATATCCAAGCGATTACCAGCGATGAGCTGCACATATTCACACTCACCACTCACAATAATGGCCTGTTTTCGCAGCACACTCAATGCTCTCAACTCTGTATCTGAGAGGTGAATCATCATAGGAGGTCCTTATGGCAACCTCATTGTTGCAGGTCATTTATATTGATTATCTCTGAGTGGAGGAATGATATGCTGTCAGCTGGGCTAACACTTTAGCCATCACATGTGCTTAATGGTATAACATTATAAACCCAGTGAGACATCGAAAGCACCAGAAGGACGCGATTCCAGGGGAAAGACTTTAATAAAAGTACAGCATTGGATTTGAAAGTTCAATGTAGAAAAAAACAACTGAGATCGAACGAAGAGCAAATTGAAAGGTCTTCTGATAAAAACACCCCCTAATGTCTCCTCTAGAATTTCGCAACAGATCTCAACTGTCTCAAACTGATTTACCAAAATACCTAAACATGCAATCAAAAGTCAGAGATCTTAATATGAACTCATTAACTTTCAAATACTAAATGACATAAACCACTGGCCAAAAGTTAGGAATAATTAAGATTTGTAAAGTTTTTGTCTCTTATGCTCATGAAGGCTGCAATTATTTAATCAAAAATACAGTAAAACAGTAATATTTTGAAATATTATTACAATTTAAAATAACTGTTTTCCTGTTTAATATATTTCAAATGTAATTTATTTCTGTGATGCAAAGCTGAATTTTCAGCATCATTACTTTAGTCTTCAGTGTCACATGATCCTTCAAAAATCATTCTAATATGCTGATTTACTGCTCAAGAAACATTTCTTATTATTATCAATGTTGAAGACAGTTGTGCTGCTTAATATTTTTGTGGAAACTGTGATACTCTACCATTCAGTAAGGTTTGGGGTAAATAAGAAAGAAAAAAGTCATTTATATATTACAATTTTGCTAATTTATCTTCATATTGATCAAAGAATCCTGAAAAATGCACCACAAAATTGGTTTCCACAAAAATATTATGCAGCAAAAACTGTTTTCAACACTGAAAATCATAAGAATCATTACTAATAATTGAACGCCAATAATACTTGATAATAACTGAGCAACAAATCAGCATATTAGAATGATTTCTGAAGGACCGTGTGACACTGAAGACTGGAGTTATGATGCTGAAAATTCAGCAATATTACAGTTTTACTGTTACCTCTTGGAAAAACATAAATCGTAATTTTTCCAAACTTTGGTAGAGTAGCTGTTATCCACATTCATTTTCCAGCTCTTTACTCTTATCGTGTGTCAACAATTGCCTCATTTGTGTGTATTCCTAAGGAACTTCAGGAGAAACATTAAAGACAAAGTTGAACCTTGAAAGAAACATGTCCTAAAGAGCCCAATACAATCAAAACAGCACTCTAAAAAAATAATTTGTTAAGTTGTAAATAAACATTTTTGGAGAATGTTTACAAGAAAATATTATTTCAGAGTTTCTACTTACAAATTTTCCATTTAATCCAATCTGTAACTTGCTGTTTCTTTGTAATTAATAGTGAAATTTAGTATAAATTTCTGAGTAAAAACTGTTGAAAGTAAAGTAAAGCCTACACCAATTTTTTGTCAGCATGTGTTGTAAACTGCACTGACGACACACTGATTAGAGATAAACAGGGTCATTCAACACATCTTCATTACTAGATCATTTCACAACCCAAACAAACAGCCCTAAAAAGTTTCAGCCCTCAGCTTCCTATCTATCTGTGGCAACTTTCAAAGCGTTCTGGCCTCTCTTGAACCCTCTGAAGACCTCAAGATAAAGCTGCTTCAACACTTCAGCAGCAGGTCTGACAGAGAATGAAAGAGCTCTTTGAACACAAACACTGCGCTCTTGCATCTTAAACAAGATTGCGCAACATCATTCGATGCGCCCTGATTAAATACGCGAGACACTGCAGTTTAATATAATCACTTAAGATATAAAAGCAAACCACCACCACCCAGAATACAGCAGTAACCGCTTAGCAAACCCCCACAGCACTTTAGCATTGTGGTGTGGTACATTTGCTTCAGAAAATGTAAAGCTCTAGTCTTTTCTTCTGCTTAAACTGGTTGAGACATTAAGGCTTATTTATAGTCACTCATTTTACCCAAATCCACAGCAGGGTGACTGTTCAAACATTCGCATTCATTCAGTTGTGTCTCCTTAAAGCCAGAGACTAAATGCTTCACTCAAGTTCTGAATGCTACAGAAAACACCCTCCCTTTCACTAGCTCCGCTGATTTTCTGTGTTCCCACACTTAAATACACATGCATGTAATGCAGTTATGCTCCCATACCTTTAAATATATTAAAGTAGAAAGATTAAGGTTAAAAAAATTATAAAATAAAAAATCATATAGAAAAAATTCATAAAAATAAAAATGATATATCATTTTCTGTATAGTTTCATGCAGCGAGAGAGAGAGAAATAGATATAAACGTACTGTAAAAAAGTTGTATTTTTATATAGTAAACAGCTTTATAATTTTTTTTAAAATAAAAATCATACAGAAATGCATACAGAAAATCAACCATATAATATTACACATCCATTAAGTGTTATTATATAATAAAATAGTACATAATATATGTTATATACTATAACTCACACACAAGCTAACATATAGAACAGAATTTGAATATAAAACACCAGTCTACAAGAGCAATTTTGACTAATTTTTAGTACATGTCTTTATATTTTATGAATATTCAAAAGATTAATAGGTAAAAATCCTGAAAAGGCAGAGAAGGAAAATGTAAAGAGAATAACTAACTGCAATAATGCAGCAACTCACCAAAGTGAAGTCCAACCTGCTGAATATCTTCATCCTTAAATGTTTTATGCATTTTAAAATCATTGCATCCCCTGGAAGCGGCTGAGCTCAACTAAACGGGTGTGCAGCCCAATCGAGCGTGCAGTTAATGCACTGCATGAGTCACACAGCCTGGCAGCTCTCACAGTCAGCCGTGGAGCTTCAGCAGGGTCGATCACGTGCGATTCCACCTGCCCACTGCTGCCCGCTGCCTGAGCTAAAGCTCATTAACATACAGCTGCCGGCCCACGCCAGACCGCAGGAATCACCTCACAGCCACTAACACATCACACTTTTGATGGGACTTAGAACGTTCTTTAATAATATTAAATACTATTATAACAAACGGCAAACAGATTATGTGCAAGCAAATAGTTAGAAATATCATTCAACTATAATTAAATATAAAAAAATTATATAAAATATATAAAAATATGTTAAATATAAAATAAATAAAACAAATACAATAACTTCAATAATAAATATTTTTATTATAACATGAATCTTTTCCACGACATTCTAATTTATTGAGATGCACCTGTATATTTAAAAAATATGTTATATAAAATATATTACATATAACATAAATGTGTAAAAATGTAACAATATAAAAACATCAATATTATAACATTCCTAAATAATATTAAATATTATAACAAACTGCAAACAGATTAAGCACAATTTCAATAGTTAGAAATGTCATTAAACTATTTAAAAAATATATTGTCATATAAAATAAATATATAAAAATATGAAACACATTATATAAAATATAATTCTTCTGTAATAATATAAAGTATTATTATAACAAACTGCAATCATATATATATATATATATATTTTTTTTTTTTTTAATATATATATTTTTTTCTTCTTCTTTAATAAATGTTCAGTCCATGACCCATCATCCCTGTCACGGGTTGTGTGCTTGCGCATGCCTCAAAAGAGGGCTTACAATGACTTACAAAGATACATAACAGCTACAAGTGTATGCACTACTTGCTTTATGCAAGCACTATATAGGATAAATCACTATACAGGATTTACCCTATTATACTTTATCAACACAAACTGATAGGTGAAAAAACAAACAGCCACCCACAAATAGTCTATAAACAAAGCATCAGGCTGTCTTTGAGTTCACATGAACAACGGTTAAAGTTACTCGTCTTCAGGCTACAGAAGAATACCATAATTCCTCCGTTCAATTAGGCCTAAGTCATCGAGAGTCACGCAGACCTATAACAACCCAGCCACAACACATAATTGCAAATAACATGCCTTACCTTAACACAGAATCGAGCAGAGTCCAGCGTTTATATTTTTTCTGAGTTAACATGTTCTAAACATGAGTGGAATTTGCACCGCAGCGCCCCCACACCTTGATGCTCATGACAAGAATAGCATGTATAGTTATCTTTATTGAAGTGAATTAGGTTTAAATCGCCGTCATGCATGAATGAATATTTTTGCAATTTTACACATAATAATCCACGATGATCACATTACACAAAACTGAAATTGCACGTCAAAATAACACATTGTCAATATTTTTTGAGACCCCCCCCAAAATTTCACAAATCCTGTTTTCAGGCGAGCCCATGTCTTATTAAGGGGAGCCGAGCTCCCCCGTAGTTCGCACCCTGATTATACTCATTATCATATAAAAGTGCAATTAACCAAAAAAATATGAATGTTCATTTGTTTTTAAAAATGAAAAAAAAAAAAATTATATTTCAATACCTGTCAGCTGTGGCTGAAGAATCTTCTGTGCAGCATCTCACAAAACATTGTAAGACTGCAGAAGACTAGCGGCGCTATTTTAGGATCTGCCGATGACGTGTGAGCTTATAAAAGCCATCATCTGTTTGAACTACAAAGCCTATCAAATTTTAAAGTATTTCAGTGGGATAAAAACACAGGATCAAATATTAAAACTCAAATTGAGGGCATCTTATTTGTAGTGAAGTGCTATGATGCCATAAGAACTGCAGTTGGACTTGCTGGGCATCAATGGAGACTTCAAGAACGTCATGCTCACTTTATCCGATACTGTAAAAATTACCATCTCTATCTACTGTAATTAATGATGTTTCACAGATTGATTAATTATATGGTGTTTCTGTAATCTTCACATCACATACTAGGTGACGCTCTTCCTTTTGAGATGGCTGGCTGCGATCCTGCAGATCTTCACTGCAGCACAAGCTGTAACTCACACACATAAATATCTTTCGTTTTGAATTAACACACAGACCTGATTTATGTTAATGAGTCAGCAGTGCATGTGTCAAAAAACTATCAACACTAGTAAAAGTTTGTTAAGTATGCCAGAAAGACAATGTGCCTCACTGTACAGTAGGTGCTACCAACTGTATTCAGTAAGAACAAAATTAATATAGAAAATGTTGCTTCTGCTTATTTGAAATTGAGAACTCAGAACACCATAGAAACCACTTAACAACTGCTTAGAACACCCTAGCAAACACTAAATACAGAGAATACTTTTAGGTGGGCTCTTTTGTCTTGGACCACCTAGCAACCACTTAGAACATCCTAGCAACTACTTAGCAACCACTCAGAACACCATAGCAACCACTTAATCCAGAAAGAGACATTAGTGTGGGCTCTTTTGAATTGTACCAGTAAGCAACTACCTAGCAACCACTCAAAACACCCCAGCAACCACTTAGAACATCCTGGCAACTACTTAGCAACCACTCAGAACACCATAGCAAACACAATCCAGAAAGAGACTTTTAGGTGGGCTCTTTTGACTTGGATCAGTAAGCAACTACCTAGCAACCACTCAAAACACCCTAGCAACCACTTAGCAACCACTCAGAAAACCACAGCAAACACTTAATCCAGAAAGAGACATTAGGGTGGGCTATTTTGACTTGGACCAGTAAGCAACTACCTATCAAGTAGCAACCACTCAAAACACCTTAGCAACCACTCAGAACACCCTAGCAACCACCTAGCAACCACTCAGAAAACCACAACAAACACTTAATCCAGAAAGAGACATTAGGGTGGGATATTTTGACTTGGACCAGTAAGCAACTACCTATCCCAGAAAGAGACATTAAGGTGGGCTATTTTGACTTTGACCAGTAAGCAACTACCTATCAAGTAGCAACCACTCAAAACACCTTAGCAACCACTCAGAACACCCTAGCAACCACTCAGAAAACCGCAGCAAACACTTAATCCAGAAAGAGACATTAGGATGGGCTATTTTGACTTGGACCAGTAAGCAACTACCTATCAAGTAGCAACCACTCAAAACACCTTAGCAACCACTCAGAACACCCTAGCAACCACTCAGAAAACTGCAGCAAACACTTAATCCAGAAAGAGACATTAGGGTGGGCTATTTTCACTTAGACCAGTAAGCAACTACCTAGCAACCACTCAAAACACCCTAGCAATCACTTAGAAAACCACTTAGAACACCCTGGCAACCACTCAGAACACCCTAGCAACCACTTAATCCAGAAAGAGACTTTAGTAAGAAACCACTAAGTAATCACTCAGGACACCTTAGCAACCACTTTATCCAGAAAGATAATATTTGGTGGGATCTTTTGACTTGGACCACCTAGCAACCATTCAGAATACCTTAGTAACCACCAACCAACACCCTGGCAACCACATACACCAGGGTGTTGGTTTTACACCACTTGCATTTTCTCAAAACATAAAAATCTACTTTGTAATCTACTTTGTCTAATCTGATTTTGGCCCATTTTTACACTGGCAGTTGTTACAAATCAAACAAAAATGAACAATATTGCACTGAAAACTGCATTTCACCAAAAAAAAGAGCTAGGCTAAGCTAATAGAAAAGATCCATTCCAATCACGTCCTCCTGTTTGTAGCTCTCTTCTATTAAGTTCTGCCCTTTCCAGCAATTCCTGTGGGTCAATAATGGGGTTAACTGATGTTCAGGGACAGTTTTGCGGTAAGAGAGACACTCCATAACACTTTCAAACAGTTTCGTAAGAACTACCAGAGGATTTGGGACATACAGGAGGATATGAGCTTAGACAATTACCAAGAAACAGAACAGGATTCTGTGGTTTAAAAATCACAACATTATGGGTAAGTTTCTTCTTAAAGTGGCTCTGAGACCATATGTTCCTCACTCATGCAATCAGCCCAATACTGTCACCATGGTTTGTGGGTAATTGTTGTGATGGATTGCGAGCGTTTCTTGAGATCAACCGCATCCAAAGCAATCCCAGAAAGCATCTCTTAAGCAAAGCACAAAGAGAAATGTCTGCTCTTCTCATCAACCACAATAAGGAGCTGAAAAAAAAATCCATAGAGGGAGAAACATCTACTGAATAATTGCTGTGTTGAGTGGAGGATGATGGGACAGCCATCAGCCGTTACATAAGCTAGATACGCTTGTAGGACAAATCTATCAGTCTCACTGAACTGTAATTATATCATCAGTTACACAACACAAGATTTGGGTCAGAATTACGAGCGAAACTACACTTTTTTTCCCCCATAAAAAACATCAGGAAATGTCAGAGTGCAGATGTTTTATTTATAGCCTCCATCTTGAAAGTCACATAAAAATGTTTACAGACTTTTAGAAGCCATGTTTGATGGGGTTTAGAGTAAAAGGCTCACCTGTAACAGTGTCTAAATCAGGATGAAGACAATCCCAGAGCGCCATATGGAAGAAAACAGAAAAAAAATGAAGATTAGAAACAATTTGACATGTTATACTGGGCCAAAAACATGCTTAACTTCAATTCCAGAATAGAGTGCTTTGAATTTGCAAGGTTGTTTTTAACTATGCTTAGCTCAAACTCAGTGTTTCCAATTAATTACCTAGACTGAAAAATGAATTACCCGAAAATATTTTTACACTTCACAAAATAACATAAAAGATCTCTTTCATTGTGCTTTGCAGCATTGCTCTTGCAAATCATCTGTCAAGGGAACTAAAATTAGTCTGTTTTGCAGAGCTATTTTCTTTAAGCAAATCTAAAATTAACATTTTTGTTAATTGAAGTAAATCTGAAATAAATTAAAATATAAAATTAGGTGAAAAACTTAAACTAAGCGAAAATCACCTGAAATAATTTAAGTAGAAGCACTAAAAACTAGTGTTTTTTTTATTTATTGGAAATAAAATTAAAATTAAAATGGAACTGAAATAAAATAAATGAAACCTGAATAGTAATATTTAAAATAATGATGGTAATAATAAAAATTACAAAAGTAGATAACAAAATTACCAAAAATATAACTAGAATTAAAATAAAAACTGAAAGTATAAAAATAAAAGCTATTTTTAATTAATAACAATAATGCTACATTACAACAGATACAGAATACAAAAATTATTACAAACATCTGTTTAGCAGCTAAGCCTGAGTTTAGGTATCTGTGGGACTCATGATGCAGGAGCAAATATAATGTAGATATCTGTCTATAAATGTTTTTTTTTTTACAGAAAGGTGATGAACTAGATGTCAGAAGCTGAACTTCAGCGAGCTCTATTTTCTGTTCGCCCAAAATATATCCACTTCCTCACTGCTCAACATCATTAATAACTGGAACATTCGAGGACAGAAGCTCTTTTCTACTCCTGCCAGAAGAACAGGAGTACAAACACTGAAGGAAATTGAAAAGGTATCTTTAAATAACTCTGGGCTAAAGTCCACATTCTGTCTTTCTTTTTAATGTTTCGAAAATGGACAGAAAACATGATGAAGATAGGAATACGAAGCAGGCCAGACTCAACTTGCACTGCAGCATGAGCACCACAGCTTTTATCTTTATTTTTCTTCTAATTTAACCTAGTTTTGCAATCAAACTACGCTGTGCTATGCAAAGGAATTAAAGATAGTCTTTAGTAACTGGACTAGTTCATTTAAAGCATGAATAATCCTCAATCAACTCCAGTGTGAAGAATGCTGAACACTAACTTTCTTTAGAGGTTTACCATCTTTAACAGCCTAATTCTGGCATTAGACGCGAGTCAAATTTTAGAGTATTTTAGTAACAGTCAAACAAGTGGATTTCAGGGTATGTCATGTTTATACAGTATGTGTGTATCTATTCTTACCCGCTGCTGAATCGTGGCATGTTTATGCTCCATTTCTCTCTTCTCCATCGCTGAATCAATCACCAGTTGATCCAGCTATGACAAGATGAACAATCAGTCATTGTAAGTTTGTTGTCATCTCTTGTATTAGGAAAACATGATCGTGTTTATTATCCACAGGCACTGGTTGTCTATCCGTCCATTATAGCACTGCACTTTCAGATGTGATGGTAAGTTTAATACTGAAGTCAGTGATGTAATGTGGCTGATCGATGAACTAATTAGACAGAAATCAGATCTGGTCTGAGGTGAATGTGTTTCAGGGCTTAAACACAGCATAATTATGGCCACTAAAAAAAAGATTTGTGCATTTTGAATACTACAGTATTTTCTTATTTTGAGGGTAGGTTTTTTCTTGTTTAGATGCTGAAAAATGTATTTGGGTAATCAAACCTCTTTTATCAGAAAATAATTTGGTTTTGTCATGAAAACTTGTTTTAAACTTGTATAAAATCAAGTGCTGTCAAATCGATTAATCACGATTAATCGCATCCAAAATAAAAGTTTGTGTTTATATGTTTACATAAATACACACACATACATACATGTATATACAGTATATATATATATATATTAATATTTATATATGATTTATATTATATATAAATATATATTACATGTATTTCTTAAATGTATACATGTATGTATGCATATTTATATATACATATAAATATACACAGTACACACACATGTGTTATGGGCGGGCAATATGACCAAAATCTTATATCGCGATTTGAGTAATTTTATTTCACGGTAAAGATATATATCACGATAAAGTTATTTTTGTTTTAAATTAGGTCTTTATGATATCAAAATTTTTGATACCAAACAAAATGTCATAATTCTTGTCACTAGTGTCAGTATCAATACGTTTTTGGATTGCGAAAGCGTGCGCACGGATTATGAATTTGTGGGTTACGGATCGGAAAAACGAAGGTACGGTTTACAAAATCTGAGCGCACGGATTGGAAATACGTGGGTACGGTTTATTAATCTACGATTTGTTAAACCGAGGGAACAGTTTAAGAATTTGTGAGTACGGTTTATAAACTGAGGAGACGAATTGCAAAACCGTCGCCACGGATTGTTTTTTTTTCTTTCCTACAGATGACTTCCCGGGCTCCGTACTGAAGACAAGTATACAGTCAGCAATTAAATAAGAATAAGAAACTAATTACAAGCAATAGGACAACAAAAAAACTACAATAGAACAAATAAATAAGAAATGCTACATACATTGTATAAAGTAATCAAATGTATAAAAACACTGCATATTCTTCACCGTGTAAAAGAAATATATATTTCTTCTTATTAAAGTTACAAAAGTGATTTAGTCAAAAGGCAGTGAGAGATATTCTCTCTTTTGTTGTTTGATTAACATGAATGACAGACAGCAGGAATATCAGACTGCTGTCACTTCAAGAGCTGCCCGGATCCAATATACTGTTAAACTGGGCGTACACGGTGCGAGTTCGGACACTCGGAAGGTCGTGAGCCATTGCACATGTTACGAGTCAGTTAACCTGATAATCGCATCGAAGCAGTTGGTACACGGCACGACTGTACTGCACTGCGAGCCGGCGGCAGCTTTGCGTGAGCTTTCGCTGAGATATGGAGCTTTTCAATCTTGCTGCTATATATAGCTTCGGATAGAAAAAGAAAGAAAATTCAAAGATGAGTGTGCAAATGATTTGGTGAAATGCAGAGACAGGTCCTGTCCTACAGGGGTGTTCAAACGAAAGCAAGAGCACCCTCAGCTGAAGCTGTAATTATAATATTATAGATATGGCAAACAGTGCCTATTTGTGTCTGCGCTCTGGAGAGTCAAAAGTTTCTCTTTACAACGTGTTTTTGAAGCAGTGAGCAATAGCCAATTACTGACATATCTGTTGATTTCTTGAACGCCAGTCAGAGGCGTTTATGTTAGAATCCACTCACTGCTCACAAAGCCGGAGTTCTGTCCAGTGCTGAATTCTGTATGCTTGCGAATCATATTACAAAGTGTAGAAGTGATGTAAAAAATAACGTGTAACATAACTTTGTGAGATCGCGAAGAACTAAGATGAGTGACAGCTTTTTAGTGATTAAAAAGGGAGCCCTCTTTGCACCGTAGCAATGAATGGCACAACATATATGTGAAAATAGATGTGCATTAAGGCTAGAGCACCCTCACTCATTTCAGAAGCGCCTTCAGTGGAGAACATTCAGCAGAGAACAGCATAGCCATTCTTTTCAACAAACACAACTAGAGATTTGTGCATGTGTGTTGGTGTATCCACACAATATGGGGTCGCATAGTAGCCACAGAGCTATAATAATATACATAGATCTAGTGTATGTGATGTGGATGTATATGATTAGGTTATAGGGGAGGAGCCTATACACTGGTCAAATACACTGTTTAAAAATTATCGGGAGCTCAGGAGTCGCCCGGGAGGCTCGTAAATTCCTCTCACACGATGCAAGCCTTGACCATACGAGCATCAACGACTTCCACGTGAATTCTCCCGATGGGGGAAAAAAAATTTAAAAATCGCATATGAGCTTGTACGACAGCAAAAATCGCACAGTGTACACCCGGCCTTACACAAGTTTTTTCTTACTAACCTATTGTGTTTACGAGGATACTTGCAAAGACAGGCATTCTGACACATACAAGTGTGTGTATTTAACTGTTCAAAGCCTATAAAGAGGCAAAAATAATTAAAATAAATAAATTATATATATATATATATATATATATATATATATATATATATATATATATATATATATATACACACAAGTATATATATGATTTTTTTTTTTTACATAATTCATGAATTTGCATCTGTTTTTCTAACTGAATCAATGGCCAATCTGGCTGCCAGTGCTCTGCCTGGAAATCAATAGTGTACGTGGAGAACACTGCTCACCTCAGCAGCCAGTTTTTTCATGTAGGGGTCAATCTCATCCAGGAGGTTGTAGCCCTGCTGATACAGGGAGTACTGCGCATGCATGAAGGATAACATCTGCAGAAGACAGGACAGATACCGATGCTGCAGGATCCACAATCAACACATTTACATACACCAGAATAAAATACATTACCGATACTTACTGCATCTAAGATCTCAAATTTCTTTTTGGCTTGAAGGACATTGATCTGTATGGGAGAAAACAGATTTATATAAAACACTCTTATATGTTTACATACACTGTGTATATGTGGCGTGTGTTCAGTCTGGAGATGGAGTAATGAGCAGATGAGTGTTTATACAGTACGTTACCTGCAGCACATAGTCCAGTGCGAGATGCCGGAAGCACTTGCGGGTGAAGTTGAGGGTGCTGGTGGCTTCCTCCACCTCATGGAGTTTGTTTCGAGGTGCCTGGGCGTTCTTCACCTGTGCGATCTCCAAATCTTCCCTCACCTTATCAAAGTGCTTCTTCGTGTCCTTGAATTTACGCACATCACTGAAAGTACAGATGGACATTCATTATATGAGTAGTCTAATGAATACAAAGCTGCCGATATGGAGCCTTCAATGAAGGTTTCGGGGATCTCATGGAGGTTTTCTGCGAGAAATTTCATTTTTGTCAAGCTATTCCTTATTCCAGCAGTTTCAGGGTGCACAGGAGAGGCAGTTGTGCTCTTTTTAACAAAATATCCCTAAAATATTAATATTGTCTGATATACTTGCACATGACAGATCAGGTTGATCTAATTAAAGCTTCATATCGCAGCGGTCTTCCTGAAACGCCATTAGTTTTACCATATAAATCTTCCGCCCATTGCATTATCAGTGATCACCTGTGATAAATGAATAGGAACCTGCTCTCAAGAATCCCATTATCCTCTACCAGGACACATCAATTATTAATGAACTCCAAAAGTCAGATCATTATTTATAATCAGCCTGCGGGAAGCGCAATAATGAAAAAACCTCCTCAGAGCGAGTGCGCTTCTGAAAGCTTTCACATTTGCAGAAGTATAAATAAAAACAGGCCACTGCAGGGCGACACTTCCACATCTCTGACCTTTCGGAGTGATATCAGCGAGTTTAATTTTCATATTTTAATGCATGTAATTTTAATGGAGAGAAGAGCAGGTATTAAAAATATGATTTCAATAAACTGCAGCATTTCTGAACACATTTTTAAACATGCTAATAAACTTTTATTTTAGTAAGAAGTTTAAATGTATAATATTAATGTAAAAATTTATAATATTACAATAAATACACACACACACAAAAGTTGTACTGTAAATAAAATAAATTATTATTATTATCACCATCACCATCGTTATACTGTTTAAATACTTCTACATTTTTAAAAGTAAATTATTGTTGTTATTATTATTGCAATTATTATTTGTAGTCAAGATGATATATATGATCACAATTCTATATCATATATAAGCAAACCTGAATATGAAAAGAAATCACATTTTAAATCACAATCAGAATTTTTATCAGAAAAAAATGCAATAAGATTTCCCCCCATATCAGTAGTGATAATTGTGTTATATTTTTCAACATGTATAAAATAGAAGTTCTTTATCAGGGTGAGTAACACAGCAGTGAATAAATATAGACTTGTATACTCACTCTTTAACAAAGTTGTGCAACTGCTGCTTCACTGATCTCTGAGCTTGATCAAACAGGATCTGAAAAACATAAAATAAAAATAAACGAATAAAAATACTAGGGATGCACCGATATGAAAATTTTGGCCGATACGATAACCGATTATTCTTTATTTTTGAAAGCCGATAACCGATATGTTGGCCGATAAATCTATATCCAAATTGTTATATACTTTTTGAGAGCCTGATTACAAAAAAGTCTCATCATTAAAAGCCACATCCCAAACACTTCAACATAAGCAGCCTAGTTTGAACGGTGTACGTTTTAAAAATATTTTTACTCTCCCATTACCAAATTTAGTCATAAAAAAGTCTTACAAATAAATAAAATAATGCATAAATAATGCAAACAAGTCACTGGACATCATTACACGTGTAAAGAATCAAAATGAATGCGCCATAGATCAATAAAACGGAATAGCCTCTGCACGGACAATAATTAAATGATTTTAATTACTAAACCATATTGTTGATGAAAATAATAAGAGAAAAATACAAGTGGTTGTTGTTATTAATAATATATCAATGATTTTGAAAAAGTAACAAATTAATACCACTGTTTTAAATAGCAGCCATTGAGCTGCAGCTCAAGCTGAAGCTGAAGAGCTGAATGAACACGGTAAACTGAAGCGTTTTGCTGGCAGCTTATTTAACTCAAGGAAATGCATCCTGAGATTAATATTAATACAACATAAACATAATATTACAACTTATATATGAAATGACAAATGACGCAGTTATTGCATGCTATAGTCAGAATGTGTGATCCTGTTGTGGATGCGCTCTTCCCATAACAACGCGCTGAAACACAGCAACTAAACCCAAAGAATGCACAACGTTTTATTATAATAATGTTCTCATTAGAATGTTATATACACGACATTCCCAATCATAGTTATTAATGTTGTGCACTGCTGTTTGAGCTGCGTGCGCTGAGCTAAAGACGATCACCGGTAAACTGAAGCGCTCTTTTAACTTAACCAAACGCATTCTATATGAGATAAATCAGATATACATCAAATAAACACAATATTACAATGTACAATTGCACAAAAGGCTGCAAACGAACAGCGCGCATTTGAAGTGTCTCTGAAGGAAATAATGCATTATTTATCGGCTTTAAGATATTGGCCAAATTTTCTTATCAGGCCGATACCGATACCAGAAAAAATGAGCCGATATGGGCCGATACCGATATGGTGGCCGATATATCGTGCATCCCTAAAAAATACCACTCTGGTTTCAACTAATGACATCTGAGTATCCGGTTTAATAAATGAGTATGTGCAACAACAGACAAACCTATTTCTGAAGGTGGCAATAGCTCAAGATGAAGCTTAACAATATTTATTAGGAAATTTTCACAAGTCAACATCCTATATTAATCCGGGAATAGCATTCTTATCAAAAAATGACTGTACTATGATTCAAGAGGTAAAGTTTGGACTATTTTAGAACAAAACCCAACAAATAAATCATGAAGCAATGACTGATTACCCTGAGAAAAATGGGAAATGGGAATGTTGCATGTAATGCTCCACTATCAACACTAGATGGTGGTCTGCATTGGTTTAATCTGAGCTGTAGAGGATGTAAACCTGTATGGCCTCCCAACACACACACACATCATCATCCTCACACCCCTCCACCTCATTGAGATTCAGCCCGAGTCTCAGTCTGCACAAGGACACCGAGCTGATCTCGTATGCCACGCTGCAGCGGAGGAGGAAAAATAGGTCACTCGGGCAGGGAGGGAGCGACATGAAAGAGGAGAAAGAGAGATGGAGCACAGGAAACAACTGAGAAACAAAGGGAGGTGATGAAAGATACTTTGCTTCAGTCTAGAGATGCACCGATTGCAATTTTCTTGGCCGATTCCGATTTTTTTGTACATTTTTGGCAATTCTGATTATCTGCAACACAGGTAATTGACAGTAGGGCTGCAAAATTAATCGAATTTCTAATCGCGATTACAATTATGGATGCCACAATTACGTAATCGTTCAAAGCGGCAATTAATCGTTCAAAAAGTCCACTTATGTTATTCTGCGTGCTTAAAGGTGCTGTATGTAAGTTTTTGACTCTACTAAAGCATAAAAATACGATAATATGTTTGCAGATATTTAAGAAACATGCAAAGATAACAATTTGTTTATCTGAAAAACAATGCTACAGTCAGTTATTCTCCCTCGAAAATGTGCGTTCCGGGCCGGAATGTCAGTCTTTTTTTTTGGTTTGTGAAACCCGCCCATTGAATTTGGACTGCAATACCTAGTTCAACCACTCGGTGTCAATCCTACATACAGCACCTTTAAGATGCGTTTTTTTCTTTCTACATGTTATCTTAAGGGTTTTTCCCATTATTTTAATTTTAGTTTTAGTATAACATTATAATACCATTCATATTTTTACTTTTTTATAATTTAAAGAAGAAACCAATCCGATGTATAGTTGACATTTGAGGCTTAATACTATTGAAAAGCACTAAAAGTTTTTCAGTTAGAGTGTTTTCTGCTTGTTTATTTTCATATAAAAATACGGCATGCAGTTGCATAAAACAATGGTATAAACATTATTCAACGTAAATTGTGATAATCGTAATTAATAATCGCAATTACAATTTCAAGGGAATAATTGACAATTATGATTTTGGTCAATTGACGGCATATACACAAACAAAAATCGACTTTTTTTTCCAATGCAAAAAATTATTTACATAATCAAATAAATTATTAAACATTACAATTCCCCTAACCTGTACTGTTACAGATGTTCTCTCACTTAAACAACTCGAAAAATAAAGTGCTCTGGGACTGGAAAGAGGTAGAAAGGAGTTGTTGTATGTAACAAAACAGATGCCACTTCCCACTATGTTTATACATTTATTTTCCCCTAACCTTATTAAATGTGTCATATTTCACATCAAATTCCAAGTAACACCAAGTCAAATACTTGTCCCAGACAAGCGTTAATCAAGCCCTGTGGTTCCCCGCGGTTTACTTTGGCCTTACACATATTACAAATTGTGAACTTTGAGTCATTTTCACTCACAGTGAAGAACTTCCACGCCGACGACATGCTTACATGCGGATGTGAGCGTAGATGTAATGGAAAAACAGACCGGCACGGACCGATTCCGATCTTGCGGAAAATCGTCTAATTCTGGTCTCTGGCCGGTCGATCGGTGCATCTCTACTTCAGTCACATCCACATCAGCCGATATCAAGACTAATGATCCCACAGCGATGGACCTTCAGGGCTTCTTAAGAGCTTTGATTTACAGAGTACAGGAATACGTCTTACTATGATTGTAAAGAATCTAAAGCATTTCATATTTCTGAAATATTCAGTATTTATTACTTTGAACAGCCATACATTTGGGTTAAATGGCCAAAGTGTTTTTCTAGATGGTATCAAATTATTTTAATTAAATTTTTCATGTCAATTTATTATTGTGGTACCAACTATTTCAAATAAACCAGCCCCTAAATTACACATGAAAACAAATTAAACTGTGATTGGCCACTTTATGTGTCAATAAAATATCTTATGTATACATGGTATAATATATACACATGATAAAATATGATGAAACAATCCAAAAGACTGTTATTTTCAAGATGAAAGGGCTAGACCGAATCTAAATAAAGTGAAGACACCTGCAGACCCACTATCCATAAAGTAAACATAAATAATATGTATAATTTAAATAATATAATTAATAATAAAGTTATTTATATATATATATATATATATTTGAAAACAGAAATTAAATACAATCTAAATAAAAGTATACATTTATTTAATATAATTAATAATAAATAGAAGTACGTGTGTGTGTGTGTGTGTGTGTGTGTGATATGAATTTAATTTTAATAACAGAAACTAAATGAATACAATATAAATACATTTATGAATAAATGTGTGTTTGAACAATACATAAATACAATATAAATAAATAGAAGACTTTTTATTCACATTTTCAGAGGTTATTTTGGGGGTGTCACAGTGGCATTACCTGTAGCTTTTCCTGCAGAACTCTATCCATGATGCAAACATAATCCCACTTCAACAATTACATCAGCACAACAACAATCTCATTACCTCGTTTTACTCCGACAACACACACAGGAATATGATCTGAAATGTCAGTAGGGCTGTAAAGCCAGATTCTGAAGTTACGCCCCAGATGAACACATTTAAAACTAAGCAGTTCACTTCACTCTCTCTTAGTGCGGGTCGGTTTATAGCGCCATTAACTCTGGCAGGGCCCAAATAAGGTGCTTGGTGATGAAGGGCGATGCTTTTGTGGTCCTCTGTGCCTCATGTCGAGGTTTACAACCTCCTCTACAGTTAGGCAACAAAAATCCCTCTATAAAACACAAGACTCTGTTTTTCATGACGCTCATCACTAAACAGAGCTCTAATAAATGTCAGTGACTTATCCTGCATTCAAACAGCCTTTAAATGAAGCAGCAGGCTCTGGGAAACCAAGAAGCCAACCAACCGCCCGTCTGTCGCAGCAAAGCCAGTCTCGTTTTTTGGCAGGAAGGGAGAGAAACGCCCTGTGTGTGGTCCATGGACTGACATATTGTGGTTTAATACATTGCCAAGTGCTAAGTGATTATTTAATCTGAGCTCTGTATGAAATCACACACAGATACCAGCTTCAGAAATGCAAAAGAAAGAAAAAATAACGAGAATGCATAGCCCCTAAATAAAATGAATAACACACATTTCATTTTGATAACAGAAATTAATTCAATATAAATACATTTATACATTTATTTAAATAATTAAATGTGTAATATTTAAATAAAATAATAATTATACATATAAGAAATTACATTTATTAAATATAATAACATTAATTAAATAATTATAATAATTATAGTTAATAATAACATTATAAATGTATTTATTTGTATGAATTAAATTGTGACAATAGAAATGTATTTAAAACAAAATAAATACATTTGACCTATTTATTATTTAAATAAATAAAATGTATTATTAAAAAAATTCATACATTTATTATTAATAATGTAATAATAATAATTATTATTATTATTATACTTTTATTATTAAAAGAAGGGTTATTTCATGCATTCATGGTAATGGGTTTGTGTCCTATTTTGTTTTCCTGCCTGTCTTGTATTGTTTTTCTGAACATATCTATGTAAATGTCAACAGCATGTGGCTATGCTGAATGATGTCCTGACTGGGCTTTACTGTCGCGTGTGCTCTTCCTGTGCTAAATTCCCCTGCATTTCCTGCTCTCTACACACAACAGTATGAAGGGCTAACCAAAAGGTTACTGTACCCACAATAGCAAAATGTCAAGTAACCAAACTGATATGTCAGTGGGTTAGCGGCTTTTGTCTCTGCACGAGATTTAGGACAATCTGAAAGAACGAGAGGCTCATCAAATACGTCCAACATGCAAAACGCCCCTTATTCACCCTACAAACCCTTTACCCGCTTTCCAGACAATTCCTGTATTGTTGGATATAGAGTTCAAGAAGTTTTCTCATGACATAACTTCCCAAACAACTCCCTAGCCCCCCTTTTTCTTTCGAAGACCTTCATCTTCACATATATCACAGCATTTCACATCACTGTGGATTTTCCAGTTTGATTCATTTCTTCCTATCTCTTAATAAATATGTTGTCCAGAAGTCAGTTAAATGCCGGTAATTCTATTCTATTAATTCTATTCTCTGTTCCGATGCTGAAAAACAAGCTATTCAGTAAGATGGAAATGCATTTTCTATCAATATACAATATACAAATCTGTACTGCAGATAAAAAAAAAGAAAACCGTGTTTATATGAAATGAAAAAAATAGAAGAAAAAAACAATAAAAGTAAAAGGTATTTACATATTATTTCTATTATTTGTTTATGATGTCCGATAATGAACATGTTTAAGGCATTAAACATAAGCCGTGTTATGTGCCTGTTGTCTCACTGTAAGTGCTCTTGTGCACTGATGCATGTGTTTGTCTTTCTGCATCCATTTATATAAGTGACCCTCAAGCGTTCATGTTTATACCTCACTGCACACACTGCTCAGGTGCTGCCTGACAAACACACACACCATCACAGCAGGATTCAGTCTCCAGCCCTCTGATGACCCTGCCCATTAACCTCGTTTGTGATGTCATTTCCCCATGTGGCGCTGCTGGCCTCTGTACAGCCCCTCTCTAAAGACCCAATGGACGCTTCTCAAAAGAGCCCATCAAGTGGGCAGTGAGCTCACAGACAGAGGGCCCGCGGTGCAACGGTCAGATTCAGAACCTCACAGAGAGCTGGGAACTAGCACACTTATAGAATGAACAGATGAGGTGTTAGAAACAAACAAGATTCACATCCCTCCCTAACACGTGCAGTTTAGACCTTTCCACCAGAAAACAACAGAGATAATTAGTCAGACAAATTAATTATTCCACACAATTCTTCATTGTTTTCGGAAGCAACTACAGATTCGCAAAAACCCTCCTCATCCATTTTTGGAATTTTTTAGGTTCTTAGGTTTTTGCGGAAAGCTATAAAGTTCTTAACTTTATTGATGTTACTTTTTTTTTCTATCTGTCTGTCTGTTCGTCCATCCATCCATCCATCCATCCATCTATCTATCTATCTGTCTATCTATCTATCTGTCTGTCTGTCATCTGTCTGTCTGTCTAGCTATCTATCATCTGTCTGTCTGTCTGTCTATCTATCATCTATTTGTATATCTGTCTGTCTATCTATCAATCGTCTGTCCGTCCGTCCGTCTGTCTATCTATCTATCCATCATCTATATGTCATTCAGTCAGTCTGTCTGTCTGTCTATCATCTGTCTGTCTGTCTGTCTCTCTATCATCTATATGTCAGTCAGTCAGTCAGTCTGTCTGTCTGTCTATCTATCATCTGTCTGTCTGTCTATCATCTATATGTCAGTCAGTCTGTTTATCTATCTATCGTCTGTCTGTCTGTCTGTCTATCTATCATCTATATGTCTGTCTGTCTGTCTGTCTGTCTATCTATC
>NW_015505192.1:2328390-2335762 GCF_001515645.1 Sinocyclocheilus grahami
TATGTCATTCTGTGTGTCTGTCTGTGTGTCTGTCTGTCTGTCTATCTATCTATCTATCTATCTATCTATCTATCTGTCAGTCTGTCTGTCAGTCTGTCAGTCTGTCAGTCTGTCTGTCAGTCTGTCAGTCTGTCTATCTTTTGGCTTTTGCACAATTCTGTTGCTGTTTTGCGTTGCCACTTGATGTCAGATATAAAATGTAGGCCCTGAAGCAAAACCGCTGCACTAGATAACGTCTCTGATGAATAGAAAAGGCATTCACAACAGCAGACAAGAACATCATATATGATTTACATGCAACACGAGGATCATTCATGATTCACAGCATCGCAGCACGTTAAATCATTCAAGCGCATCACAACCAGCGCACCTTTCTTCACTAGAGCAGAGCAACACATGAGGGAAAACACATTAACATTTCACGATATGATGACACCATGAGGGGGTCTCAGCGGATCCATCCCACAGTCACTCATGTGAGGAGAAACAAATGAGAATAAGACGAGACGTACCATGTGGTAGTTGACAATCTCCTGCAAACCCTCGCCACACTTTTCCAGACAATCCTGTAAAAACAAGAACAGGTCAGAATCATCATAATTCAAATTAGGTTTTCATGATCAAGACCAAAATTAATTATGCGGTACTGGTAATTCAATCTCATGTTTGTTCTCATATCAACATCTATTAATATTCTGGCCCACGTAGAGTCGGTCCGACAAGGAAAACAAGTCCCGCTGAGCGTGCAACAGCTTTTGTCAAAATGGAAATGTAATTGCGGGTCTGACTAGATGTTTTTACAGTGGAAAATGCAAATAGCAGCAGGTTTTAATAAGATGCTCAACATTAGTCAGCTGGGTACAATAGAAGAGAAGCCAGAAAGACTCTTAACAGCATTTACAGATGGCGGCAATGAGTCTAACCCTACTGGCACTATTGACAGAGAGAAAGGCGAGCGTACAGGAGCCCCGGCCTGCTTCTTTTTGACTAAATCCATGTCTAATCAGGGTCAAAGAGTGTCTGAGAGACTCAAAACAGCAGCCTGACGCCCTCATGTCAGTGAGTCTGCCAGTAAAGAGCTCACAATTAAAAGCAGACGCACGTCTAGGGCTGAGAATCTAGAAAAAAATTACTAGTGATTTATGGTGTACAGTTTTGTTAACAGTTCTTGAACGACTACAGTGTTTTTCTACAGCACCACAGCAAAAGAATGTGATGAGAGAAATATTGAGTGCCACAAAATACTTGGCTATACATTTTCCTATTGCAATCTCTCACAGTGAGGTCTGATTAATGAACGACTTCTTTTTAATAAATTGATCCAAAAGAATTTATAAATAATACATTTGAGAGAATTTGATTGAATCAGCCTAATATGTATGCTTGTATGTATGTATGTAAGTATTTATTTATTTATTAATTGAATTTTAATTTAAATGTAGTTGTTATTGTAAATTTGGATTTTTTTGGTAATAAATGGTAGACCTATTTAAATAAATAAATGAAACAATACATTTAATAAAATGGATATTAATATAATAAAAAATCTAAATTATTCAATTATTATTACTATTATTATAATAAATAATAATAATATAAATAATACATAATAAATACAATAAATAATAAAAAATAGTTTTAAAATAATAGTAATTAATATATAATTAAAAATGTAATAAAAATAGATAAAATAATTGAATTGTGGCTCTGTTGCATCACGTCATTGGCATTGCTTGCGGCTTGCACCAACACAGGCATCAACCAATCATATCGCCTTATGCAAATACCCTAGTGCAGACGCTAGCCAGCCTCTAGTTTACTTTGACTGAGTGATGTCAAGCGTTGGCAAAATGAATTGTCGGTCCGTCGCGTAGTGTTGGGTCCATTGCTCGCAGCAAAAGTTGAAAACTTTTTTCCAATCAGATCGCCTTATGCAAATACCCTAGTGCAGACGCTAGCCAATCGCATTCATGCAACACCGGAAATGTAATGTGATTGGCTGTTGTCACTATGTCGGTCGCGTGAATCTTCAGACACACCCTCCGTCAAGCGTTGACGCCGATGCCCCGTGTGAATGCACCGTTACAATTCCCATTTTGACCCTCATTATCAGACTGGATAGACAAAGCAAAATGATAGACAAAACACACGCACACACATGTATATGTAAAAATATTACCGATATCATCTGGTCCTTCTTGCACTGCTGGGATAGGTCACGGATGCCGTTGATAAAGAGCTTGTTAGCAGTGACATATGCTTTCCCAGCTTCAATCATACCACCACACAACTTTACCAGCTATTAAAAGAAAACCAGAGAGAGAAACAGTTTAGCATAAGACACAATAAATCATCTATGCATAATGCGTTTTAGAGTATCAGCAGACACTTAAAGTCTTAATCATAACCTTAATTGTGCTGAGAAAGCAGAATATTAAAACCTCTTGATATTTAGCAGCAAAACACAATCATTTAATGAAATATTGATAATGTTGAGTGTGATGTTATATTTACTACCTCATATTCTAATACAGTTCCTTACTGTAATCACACTTCTGTGAGGAGTCAAAATTATCCATGCAGTGCATTTAAATAAACATTAGGTTAACCAAAACTTGAAATATTTCTTTAAATCACACAAACACACACACAACAGGTGTGGTCTCATCTGTGCAGTATTTCTCCTCACTAATGTGCCAATTACTAGTTCCCACATGTAAAGGCCAAGGCAAAAATGTCCCACTTTGGCACATGCCACACATCCCAGACTCAGCGGAGGGCTTTCACATGTGGTTGTGTGTTTGCTTTATGCCTGATGGGACACATTCTCAGATGGGCTCCATGTGTCTGTCCCTGTGTTAGGAGTCAAACCCGAACCAGAGCCCAATGTTTAGTTCCTTTTTCTTCCTGTATTGTTCTTTCTTCTGTATTTTATCTTCCTCTTTCTTACCTCAGTTGCCGTTTCGATTGCGTCCACACACGCAGCCAGCTGAAAATATAGGTTTGGGAAAATCTCTTAATTTCCCACACTCTCCTCATGAATCAAACTAACAAACACAGAGACCCTTGTTCTACACAGCTGCTGATCAGACCCACAGACTCCACATCTGAACAGCCAGACGCGAGAACTAACAAGAAATTGTCATGCAAAAATAGATCGAAATACATCATTTACTGTTTGTCCAGTCTGTGAATATCAAGTTTAAGGTAAGTTTCCTAAGATTCCTTTTCAGTGTGACTTCTCCACCAGTGTTCTTGGAGAAAAAGCACATGAGATCATAGGTCTGTGCTGAAGCTGTTGTTTTGCTGAGCCTGCTGAACTTATCAAAAGTTGCACGTTGTTGTGATTAAGATGCATGGAAACACTAAACAACAACAAACAACTCAACCAAATGCATAAGAGACCAATACATTTCTCTGCATCACTAGAACTTGCACAATTGGTGGCTGACTAAATACTTTTTTCCCCCACTATATATATATATATATATATATATATATATATATATATATATGCTAATCAGTAAATTGCACTAACTATAAAACATAAAAACATATCAAACATAAAAATGAATAAAAATAAAAATATTTCTAATATAAATTTTATGTAATTTGTTTTAAAATCCTAATAATTTAGGAATAAATAAATACCAAAGAAGACTTTTAAAGGTGTAATATGGATTGACAGCTGTCACTCAAAGTTTTCAGGAACAGATGGACATCTGTTAGCGGATGAACACTTCTTTAAAGATTATTTCACCTTCATCTTCTCATGAATGGTCTTTTTTTCAGATTTAAAATGTATAACCATATAAGGGAATGTGTGTATATTTTTAGATAAACTTGCAACTGGCCACCATTTCTTGCCATCATTTTTGTATTAATATGAGGGCAATTTAATTAATATAAGACAACTTTTACTCATATTAAATTAGTATAAAGTAGGGTTGTGACGGTGAGGAAATTTTCCCACCGGATAATCGACGTGTGACAACACCTGTAATACCGGTATCACCGCGGGGGCGGGGCGTTCCCTCTTTTCCTCGCTTTCCTTCGCTTTTAAATAGCGTGCACATTTTACTTTCACTTTCAGATAGCGGCAATTCGGAGTAAAGCAATTGTTCGTTTTTAGTTTGTTTGAATTTTCCCTCTTTTCCTCGCTTTCCTTCGCTTTTAAATAGCGTGCACATTTTACTTTCACTTTCAGATAGCGGCAATTCGGAGTAAAGCAATTGTTCGTTTTTAGTTTGTTTGAATTTTCCCTCTTTTCCTCGCTTTCCTTCGCTTTTAAATAGCGTGCACATTTTACTTTCACTTTCAGATAGCGGCAATTCGGAGTAAAGCAATTGTTCGTTTTTAGTTTGTTTGAATTTTCCCTCTTTTCCTCGCTTTCCTTCACTTTTAAATAGCTTAAAAGCGCCGTGCGCATTTTATGTTCACTTTTGAATTAGCGGCAGTTAGGCATCAATTGCTTGAATGCAACAACAAAATACAACGTCAAACTCACTTTAGCCTATATATAAAACATAGAACTTTTATAAACAAAACAAAAATACACCATGCTATAGGGCAGGCTATGCCTAATATAAAATAACAAATAACTTATTTTATAACGTTTAAATGTACAAAACTGGAAACAAGTAAACATGTATAATATATAACCAAATAAATAAGAAACGTAGAACGTTTATTAGCAAAACGAGTAAGAAATCTTTGAGGCACGGCATACACCTTGATGTCAAATAAAATAAATAAATGACACAAAGTTTAACTAAAGTAAAAAACTGCAAACAATGTGGAACCAATTAAATAAGAAATTAATGTTTAAAAAAACTTCCAAAATCACCTTAGATAAACGGCAAAAGCCAACAGGCTTTTCAAAATCCAAAATATTGCCAAACAGGCGCTTTTGCAACTAGTTTCGAAACTAAATCATCCGCGATCTTCTTGTCTGTCTCACCTCACCTCACTCTTCTTGTCAGTCGGCTGGACTCACTCTCCTCACTGGAGAAATGAAATCTGATCTGTGATGCGACTGTCGTTCAACTGCATTGAGCAGCCACGTTCAGTTTTTAATTGTAGTGTCTGTTCTCTTACTGAACTAAATTATTTTTATTACTATAAAAAATCTAAACGACGGTGGGGGTCGGTGACGCAGTGGGCAAGTGACGTAACTTTAGGCTTAACACCGGTATCACCGTCAGCACCATCTATCGCGGCAAGCCTAGTATAAAGTAAATATAAAAAGATCACAAAAACAGAACAATCTAAAAATTATAAATATACAAATAATATAAATACATAATTATTTGATTGGTGGCAAATTGTCCAAACTCAGCAAACTCAACTCATCACCATTTCTTGACATCCTTTTTGTATTAATATGAGGTTGATTTAATTAATATAAGGCACATGTAATTTATGTTAAATTGGCATAAAATAACTATTATGCATTTAGGTTTTGTGATCTTTTTAAAAATAAAATTAAATAAAATAGCCCAAAGGCTAGTGTCTTGGGAGCACTAGATTAGACGGCTGTATTAGTATTATATCATCCTGTCGATGAGGTCCAGCCATCTTTACAGCATTTAAGTAGGATTACCATCACTATACATTAATCCACAACACTCCTCTAATCTCATATACTATAAATGTCCTTTCTGTTCATGGTTCTGCACATGTTCTTTCTGCTCTCTAATGACAAACTGCCCTGCTTTCTGCTTTCTCTGCTGGATTTACACCAGCATTTGCACACTGATGATCCGTAAAGCCTGAGCTTGACCATTTGACCTTGTTGTGGGAGCGGCTGTTGTCAGTGTTTGGCTACAAAGGTCTTGGAAGGTATTAGATGTGATTTCTAACAAATCTAAGCTGTGATTTTCAAACATGCGGCCTAAATGCACTCTGACGGGGTCAGAAGGTGAAAGCTTTAAAGCGCCTTACTGTACCTTATCAAGCTTGGCTTCGATCTCCACCACCTCCGTCTCCACCTCATCAATATTAGCCCTGGAACACAAAACAGATGATGACGTGAATTATTTTGGCTCGACAATCGTAACTTGATGAATGACAAAGAAAGAAACAGATTAACAGCAGATTTCATGGGATCTACATTTCATTCTTCATTTCGTATTCACTCGAAATAGTTTGTGACAATATCATACTGTCATACTAATCTTACTATATTTGCAGTATATAGTATACACGCTCACCAAATTTGCTAAAATGTGCAGTATACAACAAATCACACTGCATACAAAACTGTATCCCATAATGCAATGTTTTTTTTGTCATTTTAGTGAAACTGAAATATATATATAAATATATAATTAAATATTTAATTGGATAATAAAAAGGGAAGAGGCAGATTTTCTACTTGTAAAAAGGTAGAAAAAAAACAAGGCTGAAGCTGCAGTTTTTATTAGTATGAATGTAAAAGTGTAGTATGAATTAAATATTGTATTGCTAAAAATGAGATACAAACAATATGCAAAAACCTGGACTTTTATCAGAATGATGTACTTTCTCACAGCCAGTAAAGTACACACTTTTTAGTGCATACTGTAGGACGAGTACACATATAAGGCACAGCCATTGTGTGACTTAATGGTGCTTTCATGTGAGATTTACTGTAATTATGAGCTTCTGAATAGTAAAAACTTTTCATATCTTTGTCAAATTACAATTTGCCATTTTAAGGCAGCTGCGACATGTAAAAACAACCAAAACGACAGCAGCTTCAACAGTTCAAGTCTTTTTATCTTGTAATTATGGTCATCCTGACGAGACCTGAACACACCAGTATTCTCAGCAAAGACTACTGACCAATCAGATCTGACCTTCTCTTTTCAGAAGGGCTGAAATTACAAGTTGCCGTCTCCTCCCTCTTTCCATCCTGCAGTCTTCCTGCGTGAGAAGGCTTTTCCTCTGAACTGTGAGGCTGTTTTAAAGCCTCAGGCTTTGCGTTAAGCCATATCACTGAGATCGGAGATATTTTTCTGACTCTTATACAGGCAGTAATCTCTCTGTCTCTCGCTGTGCTCTGTGTGTGACGTGTTTGAGGGAGGCTGCACTGATGCACGTAGTCCACTTAAAGCAAAAGCAATTGTGCCTCGAGTACAGAGACACACACACTTGTGTCAGACAAGAGATGTTAATGGATGACGGACCCATTGTTCTTCCTCTCTACTGCGGTCCTTGGGCCATGGTAGTACATTTATTATTATTTTTTTTTTTAAATTAGACAAATCAGTCAAATATACATATATATATTAAAAAAATTATTAGAAATTCTAAATATGTACATTTATACGTTTATATATTTATGGCAGTGGAACAATTGTAAAAAAAAAATACACAAATTAGTAAATAT
>NW_015505192.1:2336585-2347683 GCF_001515645.1 Sinocyclocheilus grahami
ATGAATAATAATAATAAATTATATATATATATATATATACACACAGTATATATATATATATATATATATACACACGTTACACACACACACACAAAAAAATATTTTTAAATTATAAATTATTATTTATATATATTTGTGATACACCATCATAAAAATGCATCGCAAGACACACAACATGAAATGTGTCAAGTGAGACACGAGTGCCAAACATGACAGTAACAAAGCACTGACTTACAATTTTGCCTTGCAGATAAAAAAAAAGCAAAAATGTCCCCTAAAACTACATTAAAAGAGGGACTTTTAAGCAACTGCCTTGAAACTACCCAAAATATCCCTGTAACCACATCGCAATGCCCTAAAAGCCACTCAAAACACTTATTTACATTTTGTCATTTAGCAGACGCTTTTATCCAAAGCGATTTACAAATGAGGACAGTAGAAGCAACAAATCAAAACCAACAAAAGAGCAATAATATGCAAGTGCTATATTAGTATATTATTACAGTGCTATATTTCAATTTCACAAAGAAATGTGCAGCATTTTGTCCAAGCAATAATAAAAGGACACATTTAATTTATAATTTGTCTTAAATCTCATTTAGTAAAAAACTAAAATCGTGAATCGAATCGAATCGTGAATCGAATCGAATCGTGAGTTGAGTGAATCTTTACATCCCTACTTTATAACATTCTCCACTTTCAGCATGACCGTTGATATAACTCCATGTGGGTGGGGAAACATAAAGTAACCATTAACATCACAGCCTTACACATTTTATTCAACATTTTTTATCCAACCAAATCCAGATCAAAGTCAAGTCCCACCCTACACTAATGTTTTAATGGAAAAAGCTATATTTAAATTTTTTTTTTAAATGGATCACAACACCAAAGTTAATTGCATTGTAAATGTCATTTCATATTTATTCTTAAGATTAAAGATTTTAAGATACTAAGTAAATTTAAAATAATAATAAACAACTATTAGTTCATATTAATATAATATATTAAATATATATTATCTTCAAAATATATTAAATCACAAGCTATAAAAACTATAAAAATGGAAAATTATATATAAGTATATATATGTTGTAAATAAAATATACTAAAATAAATCTTTATTGCACATAAAAAATTAGGGATGCACGATATATCGGCCACCATATCGGTATCGGCCGATTCAGCATGCCTGCAGGTGGATGGATTATCTCGGTAAAGGAGAAGTGCTCACTAACACAGATTTAGACAGATTTGTGAACAATATTTAAGAGAAATAGGCCTTTTGTGTACATAGAAAAAGTCTTAGATCTTTGAGTTCAGCTCATGAAAAATGGGGACAAAAATAAGTGTTCCGTTTATAATTTTGTTCAGTATATATATATATATACACACACATGTATGCAACAGTGCTGTTGAATATAAGATGTTCACCACAATGGATCAGCACTGAAGACTGTTCAATATAGCACACATTAGTGCTGTTGTAGGTTGAGATGCTGAACCAGCAGAGACATGTTTGCTTCTGGCTCGGTGTCTAGCTGACTTCACAACCTCTAGCAGGGCCGGGCTCTGTTTACACCCACAAACCTGTCTACACCGCTGAAAACCAGACAAAAGAAGAACAGGGTTTGTTTATATCACTCAAATCAATCCAGAATTAACATAGACGGTCTGAACAATGCTTGCACAAAGTCAACACATCTGAGATGTTTACAAGACAAAAAAAAAAAAAAAAAGGAAACGCAGAAACAATGGCCAGACATTGACAATACGTAATGAATTTCATGAAAATACCAATATATTTGCCAGTCCTACTGATGTCTGGTGTGTGATTGTGCATGAGTGAACTACATTATTGACCTTGACGCATTTGCCAGAAGGTACCAGCTGAAAGGGGCACGCTCCTCATCCTCCGGGAGCCCACCATAATGAGAGAAACACTCCAGCGGACTCTATCAAATGACTCGTTAATTTGCAAAAGAACAGCTGAGAACAACATCCTCTGTTAGCGATGGTTTCTCAGACACATCTAACACTTCAGAGTGAATATTTTCATTCTTATACTGTAACAGCAATATTCACTGCATGTATTGAGACCCCTCTGCAAACAGATTGGCTAAAAGGGATGATGACATTACTGCGCTGAGTATTGATTGATTGATTGCTAAGAGTGCTCTAGTGGAGACCGTCCTTTTGTAACAGAGTGTTTGAGTGAGTCATTCAGAGAGAAGTGTGTGTGTGTCTATTCTTAGACTGTACGCCTCTTAGTACTCTTGTCTGGACCTTTTATATTCAGTAAAAGCCTTAATTCTCCTGCAGCCTCCAGCTATATAGCCACTGACCAAAAACAGAGCAAAATGTGCATCAGCGTGGCCAGTGTGCAGAACATTTTTATTATAATGCACTTTAATATGCCATTAATGTTGCTTTATTAATTCAAAGACAACAGTGAATATTGCAAAAGTTTTAAGCGCATTTTGCTTTCAAATATGTATATATTTTTTATTGCTATATTGGTTTATACTGAAAAATTATACACCATATTCTTGCTTTAACAGTGTGGAAAACATGAATTATTTTTAATGTATTTTACTAACTGCTTTAAACATTTTGTGATGTCATCGAATCGATGGCCAATGATCAAAAACACAACAAAACTTGAATCATCATGGCCAGTGTGAAGAATAAGTGAATTAACAAAAAGTCTGTGGCATATTAAATTGCATTATAATTTTAAAGCAAATTCTGTGCATATTTTTACGTTTTAAAAATGTGCTTTGTTACTTTATATTGTTATATTGGAGCATTTAGAAAAAAAAGATCACATACACTTGGTTGAAATGCATAGAAAACATGTCTTAATTATTTTTTTAAATAGATTTTGAATGCAATTAATTAATTGCTTTACACATTTTGAATCTATCAAAATAATTGAAAAATAATTGATTTGATAAAGCAACATTAGTGGCATATTAAAATGCATTATAATTTATTGGCTAATTCCACATATATGACAATGGGTTAATTGCACATTTTGGTTGCACAAATCTTGTTATATAGGAAGATATTAAAATATGATTACATATTCTTGATTTTTAATGTACTTTGGCCAATATGCAGAATAAATTAATTAATAGTGACACGTGGACCATATAGGGGGGGAAAAATTACTCCTGGTTGAAAAGAATGGGAAAAAATAAAAAAAATCAATTATAGCTATATAATAACTAATTGCTTTAACATTTTGAATTTATTTGTTTGTTTGAATTCATGGCCACTGAAAAAAAAGAAAGAAAAGATGCTTGCATCAATGTCCAGAGTGTGATTTTTAATGTACTTTGGCCAATATGCAGAATAAATTAATTAATAGTGACACGTGGACCATATAGGGGGGGAAAAATTACTCCTGGTTGAAAAGAATGGGAAAAAATAAAAAAATCAATTATAGCTATATAATAACTAATTGCTTTAACATTTTGAATTTATTTGTTTGTTTGAATTCATGGCCACTGAAAAAAAGAAAGAAAAGACGCTTGCATCAATGTCCAGAGTGCATACAAATTGAATTAATTTTAAAATGCTTCATATTTCAAAAGACAATTTCTTTTAGTATCAAAATGTTTTTAATGCACATTTTGTTTAGCCATTATATTTTCTAACGACTGTGTCAGTTTGCCTCATTATTGGCTGTTTTTCTTCATTTATTTGAAGCCTCTGATATCATGTAAGGATGCAATGATGCATAAATGGAAACATTATGAAAATAAGCAAAATAATGTATAGCAAGTATCATTATAGCAAAATAACTTCAGGGTCATAAAAAGACTCCTCCACTTTATGGCGAAGTTGATTTTTGTGATAATGACTGTGCATTATCCGCTTATCAGTGACGCTTCTTCTCTCCTCTGCAGCTGCATCACTCACTGCGTCTATTTTTGCTTTGTAATTCAGGTCTGGTTTTAGTCTCTTGTAAGAGTGGGACGTCTCCAAAAAGTCACAGACGGATTTAACCCAAGCGGGCTTCCTTTCTAGCCTGCTTTACGGGTGTGTGGTGTGTGGAGGACGGGCCAAAAGCAGACAGGGCTGTTAAGCTCATTGGAGACGTCAGCTCTCAGACATCTCTCAGCGAAAGTGTGTTGATTTTGGAGGGGTCAGCATGCAGTCAAGCATCAGAAATGTGTCATGAGCAAAATAGAGGAGAGCGTTCCACCCGGACCCCTCCTCATCACAGACCCCGCGAGGCCACCATGGCCAGATACATCATGAGTTATCTGTGTTTAGTGGTGTTCTGGCAGGGCAAAGTTAACCCAGCTGGCGTTTGCGTGCAAACAATTCCCTAATCGCTGCTCCGAAACCCGCCTGCGAGGGTCATGTGTGAGAAAACACTCTCTTTATCGGACACTTTCCCGCCAAAAATCTGTTGCTGTCTGAGAGGTGATGTCACAAAACGTCTCCAGACGTGCTGAGGTGCTAATGCGTCCAGGGCCGAGGGGTTTGTGCAGTGCATTGTGGGAGATTTAACTAAGGTCAGAGCAGATGGGGATCAGACTGTCATGAAGCCAACACTCCTGACAACACAAACATCATTCAGTGTCATTCAGTGATTCAACTCCATCTGATACACACCTGAACTCTGTGGGAAACTTTACTTACTTTAAAAATGATTATTCATTTGAAATTAAACAAATAAATAAACCCTGGTTTTATGGCCAGTTTTTTTCCCCCACTGACATTATTTTCATCATGACAATTAAGCGCATTCTTCTCAATTATCTTTAATGAAAATAGTAAAAAAAAAACTCAAAAGTAAAAATATTCACAACAGTGATTATTGTGCTTAATTGTCATGAAAATAGTCATAAATGAAAACACCATAATTGTCCTAAAACAGTTCATTTGAATTTTTTTACATAATTCTATCTAAAATATACATGCAAAATATATCATATCATATCATAAGAAAATGATATAATCCAGTCATGATTTAAAAAAAATATTTCCCCACTGTGACACTATTGTCATGAAAATTAAGCATGTTCAACTAAATTACCTTTAATGAGATTTAATGAGTCTAAAGTAAAAACGTTTTTTTTATGATCATTATGTAAAATAGGGAAGATGTGCTTAACTGAAAATAATGTCACAAATGAAAAACATCTTAATGCTCCTAAAACAAGCTTCATTTTAATTTTTCATTATTTTTACATAATTATATCTAAAATTTACTGTAAAGTATCATATTATATTATAAAATAATACAATCCTTTTTTATGAATAGATTTCCCCTCGTGTGACATTATTTTCATGACAATTAAGCACTTAAGCGCATTATCCTCTTTAATTATCTTTAATGAGAATTAAAAACACAAGCCAAAAGTAAAAATATTCTCAATGATTACAATTACTGTAAAACAGGGACATGTTTTTAATTGTCATTAAAATAATGTCACAAATGAAAAACATCTTTCATTTTATTTTCATTTTTTACATAAGTAAAATATTATATTATATTATTAAGAAAATTAGATAATCCTGTTTTTATGAAGAGTTTTCCCCCTACTGTGACACTATTTTCACATAAGATAAGCACATTCTTCTCAATTATATTTAATGAGAATTTAAAAAACAAAGTAAAAATATTCTCAGTGAAGAATGAAATGTGCCCAACTGTCATGAAGATGTCACAAGTGAAAAACATCTTAAAGGGGACATTGGATGCCCATTCCACAAGTTAATATGATTCTTTAGGGTTTTCATGAAATGTCTACAACATACTTTGGTTAAAATTCCTCAATGTTCATGTAAAACAACACCCATTTAACTGGTCTGTTCACAGAGACCCGTTTCGGTGCATGTCTCTTTAAATGATAATGAGCTACTGAAATGCATTAATTCAGTTCTCAAAGGTCTGCTGAAATTGGCTAGGATAGACAGCACTCCCACAACCCCACACAGCTCACAGCATGTCATCAGACGGAGCTGAGACACAGTATCTTCACAGCCGTCGCTGGAGGAATGTTCTACCACCCCCTCTCTGAGCAGTACTGGCAGAAAGCTCAGTGTCACTTCCTGTCGCCCGGCCACTGAACTCCAGAACACAGTGGGAATGCCAAGAGATGGTCTATAGGAGTTGCGTGGCATTAATAGTTTAAAAAAGTAGTAGTTGTGGCTCAGATGCTCAAATGACATGTTCTTCTCTACATACGCTTCCTTATATCCTGATATTGTCTTGATACGATCTGAGGAAATGAGAGAGGAAGGACACAAAAGAGTGAATCTCCGCAGCATGGGCGTGAAATCACTTCCTTCCTGGCATCCACATCCATGGCATATCTGCATCAGTAGATAAAGTCCTGACACAGATGAGACGGAATATTCTGCAGGGATAACTACAAACCAACCTGATGGCATGCTACCAAATCAATGGCAGGCAATCGGGAGAACAACTGGGAAGAAATCAGAAAAATCAGTTTGTCTTAATAATATTTTACAATTATTCATTTATGCTTTTATCCAAAGACCACAGATGCTTTTAAGCAAATTACAAATGTGGAATATCACAAACAATTCTGTTGGTCCTTTATTTTTGTGCTATTGTTGCCTAGCTCCGAACACACTGCAGTCTCATTGGTTCAGAATCCTGCTGCACACAAATGACAATAAAGTGCAATAGTTGGGTTCTAGAAATTCCTTTCATTTTCTCCATAGAGGAATTGATTATTAATGATAATTTAAAACATTTAAAGACAATCAATGGTATATGCGTTTATTATAGCCATCAGCCTGCATTATTTCTACTTGTTTTTAAAATAATCATGCCATTTACCAGTGGAATTCTTGGTGAAAAACTACATTACCCATTATTCTGTAGAGAAATGTTCACCAATCAGAGAACTAAAACAAGCTAATTGCGACAAAATAACTCTTTAGTCTCTGCCCACTCCCACATTCTCAAAACACTTAAACATTTGCATATAAATACATATTTTGCAATAAAATTTATTGTTTCTATAAATAAATCAATATCATTGTCTTAATAATATTTTACAATTATTCATTTATGCTTTTATCCAAAGACCACAGATGCTTTTAAGCAAATTACAAATGTGGAATATCACAAACAATTCTGTTGGTCCTTTATTTTTGTGCTATTGTTGCCTAGCTCCGAACACACTGCAGTCTCATTGGTTCAGAATCCTGCTGCACACAAATGACAATAAAGTGCAATAGTTGGGTTCTAGAAATTCCTTTCATTTTCTCCATAGAGGAATTGATTATTAATGATAATTTAAAACATTTAAAGACAATCAATGGTATATGCGTTTATTATAGCCATCAGCCTGCATTATTTCTACTTGTTTTTAAAATAATCATGCCATTTACCAGTGGAATTCTTGGTGAAAAACTACATTACCCATTTTTCTGTAGAGAAATGTTCACCAATCAGAGAACTAAAACAAGCTAATTGCGACAAAATAACTCTTTAGTCTCTGCCCACTCCCACATTCTCAAAACACTTAAACATTTGCATATAAATACATATTTTGCAATAAAATTTATTGTTTCTATAAATAAATCAATATCATTAAAAAAAACAATGGAGAAATAGAAAACTACTGATTTAATTAAATTAATTTGGTTCATGGCTTACAACTTTTTCAAAAATAGCCTACTTTTTTTAAAATCCCTATGGGAAAAAATGAATGAAAAAAATACTTACAGAACCAAGGCGGATGAAAAAATGGACAGACACTAATGCACTCTATTAAACATTAAATACTTCATAATTACTTGATGCTGCATGGAAAACCTGTCAAGTTTGGTTAAGACACCATTGTCTTTTTACAATCATCAATGAACTGACTTTAGCTGGAAAAATTACTGTTATTGTCTTCTTGCATTATTGACAAGCTATTTTCCTGTTTAACAGTGTAAAGCTGCTTTGACACCAGTATTGTATAAAGCGCTATACAAATAAAGGTGACTTGACTTGACATCATTTCCAGTACTGTCCATGCGAAACCAACAAGTTCACATTTCTACTTTGACAAAACATTAAACCAAAACTGCTAAAGAGACACTGCCAGCACACTGCATGCTATGGCTCAAACTGATGCAGCTTTGCTGAAACACACTGCTAAAAATGTAGTGCAATAAATTCTTGGCACTTCTGACCCAATCTGTTCGTATCAAAATAACTGGTGCGAAAATAAACCAAGAAGCTATTTGAACAATTTCACTGTCAACATCATTTGAAGCAATGGATGCTATGCAAGTAATGCACTAAAACAGGCAATAACTGCAGGCCACCAATGGGCTTTGATGCAGCCAAAAATCCCAGTGTGACCCTGATACTCCAGCCTGACCTCTGACCCCTGGAGAGAGAGCAGCTGCCCAAACCATCCCTCATCGTGACTAGAGAATAAACAGAGATGTTCATAGACAGTCTTTAACTGACACACGTGAAAGATCCTTAAATTACACTTCAGCAGAGACTTGGAAGTATTTACACTAGTCTATATTACAATGGTAAATTTAAGTATTCAAACATGAATGTGTCAAATAGATTTACGGAGTCAATATAAAACAAACAACAGTTTCAGAGCTTATGGAAAAAGAAAATATGAAGGTTTAGTTTCTGTGCGTCTGTAGTGGTTAAAACAAAAAAACCGACAATAAAAAGTTCAGCCGACAACCACTACAGTCTAAACAAGAGTCCCAAAGATTGATAAAATCGGTTAAGAATAAAACTATGCATAAAAAGTGCATTTATTGATTCATAAATTTCAGATATAATTCCTGAAACTGTAGGAAGAAAATGTCTCTGCCGTCTTAAAGGAACAGTCCTCTCAAAAATGAAAATCCTGTCACATCATTCCAAGCCCATCATTTTCATAAAGGAAAAAAACAGAAAAGCACCCTAAAAGTAGACGTTTCACAACATTAAGCTGTCATATGATTTCAGAAGACTTGGAATATTATGATGCTTTGTTGAGTCTCCATTCACTTCCATTGTATGGAAATTAGCAGCATGAACATCTTCATATAGTGTTTGGAGTGAATGCATGATGGAAGAACTTCCTTTAAATGTTAAGTAGTGGATGGCTTTTATCCACACATTAAAATTGAGGAGATGTAATTAAGTCTTTCTCAGAAAATGGTAAGAAACTGAATAAAATGATTTTAGATAAACTTTTAATCTGGCCTTTATTGCTTTTAAAGGGCACCTTTTGTGCCCCTTTTTACAAGATGCAATATAAGTCTCTGGTGTCCCCAGAATGTGTCTGTGAAGTTTCAACTCAAAATACCCCACAGATCATTTATATCATCATTTTGAAAATGCCTATTTTGAGTGGAAGCAGAAACGTGCTGTTTTCGTGCCTGTATCTTTAAATGCGAATGAGCTGCCGGTCCTTGCCCACTTTTTCAGAATAGGGATGTGCCTTTACAGCTCGTACCTCAAATTTCTCTTCTAAAACACATCTGTTTGGTTTTGATTATCATGTCTCATCATGCTGAAATCATGTGTTTTAAAGCCATTTCAGTTTAAACTTCTGATATAGTGTTTTCTGAGCGCACATATCCAAAGCACGCACACAGAAAGCGGCTGTCACATGGCATGTGAACACTAAACTATAGTAGAGCACTAAAGTTCTCTTTCATGTCTTATTGCGCTTAAACTCTCAAATACACACAAACGGATTTAATAGGGAATAATTAATTATTAGAAATAATAATTACCCACAAAAATAAGGAGTGGGTGGATTTTTATCATTGTAGGGTGGTTGTGTTCACCACCCTTCGCATAATAGGTGCCCTTTAAGTTTAAATTTTGGGTTGCTAAAGAATAAAAATGCCAGAATTTATTTTTTCTTTAACAAACCATTTATTGTTGCTCTAGCTTTGTTATTTTTACAGCCATCACAGGCTGTTAGCATGAGCTGTTAACCATGTATTCTCTGTCACAGTCTAGTGGGATTTCATTACGGCTACATGTTTATCCAAAAGTCGATGCTAAACCCTGGAAGTAGCCAGCACAACGCTGGGGCTTATCGGGGGAATCCTCTGGGATTTAAGCCTGACTGGAGGAAAGATGGGGCCACAGACCAGGCTTGGGTCTCGTGAGGTTGAGTGGGACAGACGCCAGCCGGACTCAAAGCACTGACCCGTAACATCCTTCCTGAGCCAGGCTACAATCTGGACAAATTAGCTACAGGCATCATTTTCCGTGGTGTTTTAAAAATCACATGGTTTGGCACCTGCAATGTCAGCAAACTGTTAAGTAATGTGACGAATGAGAAATTATATTAGTGGATGACGAGTGAGATGGACAAAGTGTTTTTTAGGGTCCTAATAAAAACAGGAAAGAGTAAGCATAAAGTCATGAAAAAAGACAATACATCAAGCTCACTACAGTTTCACAGGGACATGTGTCAAGTATATGGAAATGGCCGCATATTTATATATTTATATATATATATATATACCTGCAAATGGTGTTTTACTCATGAATCAACAGATATTATATATTAAGGGTTCATTTGCAAAAGCCGATAACTGTATTGTTATGTTTTTTCAGAAATCACGTTTTTTTTTTATTGCGCATTCCAAGTAATATCAATCAAACTGCAGTTGGGTTGTTTTGATTAAGTAATAATAACTTAAACAAATACAGGTAATTTACTAAATTAAAGTTCATTGAAAGTATGTTTTTTTTTTACATATTAAAAGTTTGTTTTACAGCAAAAGCAGATAACTCCAACAGTCGTTTTTGGCAAAAGCACATACTATAACTCCACATTTCATGTTTTAAAGTTTAAAAAAACACTTGTTTAATCTTTGTAATCTCCTCAGATGACAATGTAGATGCCTGACAAACGTTGTTGTTGTTGTGATCATAAACTTTATGGATGTGATTACACGCAATACACAGAGCTTTTCCCTCACCATTGTAACGCGCTGCTTTTGCAAGGTTCAGTGAAAACGTTTCAGCTTTTATTTTCCTTTTTCGCCCTGAAGAAGATATCACAGGTTTATCAAGTTCGACGGAATTATCCATCCTCGATCACTTTTAGTCAGTTTTGACGAAACTCCT
>NW_015505192.1:2347942-2355360 GCF_001515645.1 Sinocyclocheilus grahami
TGAGTGGGGTTTGTGTGTGTTTTTAAATAAACATATATATATATATATATATATATATATATATATATATATATATATAGTGTGTATCTAATTTATAACCTATAAAATATATATTTTACTTTAATATAATTAAATAATATACTATTTCTAAAACATCTGTTTTAAGAAAAAAGTTTGAAATGTAATCAATAAATTATAATTCAATATTATAATAATAAAAATATAATGAATAAAAGTGCCAGGATACAGCATTTTATGCATAAAGAAAACGCGAATTTGTGCCAAAAAATCTGAGCCAGACTCTTTGATTTGCAGTTCTAGTCTCTCACAGTACCTGACAGGTGTAAATCAAAGTGAGGCTCGGGTGTTTGCAGTATACGGCGCTCCAACGGCCTTTTCTTTGCGTGTGGCCTGCGATTAGGGCACCGCCGATGGGGAACAGACACTTCAGACGTGAAGCCCAGCAACCAAACAAAGACCATCACGGGGAGGAAGTGGTATAATTAACCCTTTCAGGTCACGTAATTCATTCTCGCACAATACCCCCATGCAGTCTGTTCCCGCCACCGAGTCCGACAACTATAGACAAGAGCTCGGTGCACATTCCTTACAAAACATCTCTCAGATAGAATTTTTTCCGCATTGCAGTGTTTCATTTAAATTTCAAGCAACTTGGAATATCAGGAATGTGAGATGTTCATGACAGCTAGACATAACACTAGGGGCAAGGACGTGATGTAGTGAAATATTAGACTCAAATGTAGGTCCAGGAGCGAAGACGGAGGGCAGACAGTGAGTGTTCAGGATGTGAAGCGTTTGGCTAGCTGGGCTGGTTTATATTAGCTAAAGGGTGGTCTGTCGTGACTCCAGCATGCAAAAATGTAAATGGAGATGCAGAGAGACACACACAGACGCACTCCTCATGGCTGGGCTGAGATGGCTTGAGGACAGTGGCTGGGAAAAAAGACCTCACAATATGTCACTGCTGGGGTGAGGGACAAAAGAGACTCCCAACTCTCATTCGAGAGAGAGCGAGCCCAATGAAAACGAGGGAATGAGGATTTATGCTAAACATCTCTCAGATAGAATTTTTTCCGCATTGCAGTGTTTCATTTAAATTTCAAGCAACTTGGAATATCAGGAATGTGAGATGTTCATGACAGCTAGACATAACACTAGGGGCAAGGACGTGATGTAGTGAAATATTAGACTCAAATGTAGGTCCAGGAGCGAAGACGGAGGGCAGACAGTGAGTGTTCAGGATGTGAAGCGTTTGGCTAGCTGGGCTGGTTTATATTAGCTAAAGGGTGGTCTGTCGTGACTCCAGCATGCAAAAATGTAAATGGAGATGCAGAGAGACACACACAGACGCACTCCTCATGGCTGGGCTGAGATGGATTGAGGACAGTGGCTGGGAAAAAAGACCTCACAATATGTCACTGCTGGCGTGAGGGACAAAAGAGACTCCCAACTCTCATTCGAGAGAGAGCGAGCTCAATGAAAACGAGGGAATGAGGATTTATGCTGCCATTTCTGACCATATCCGAGAAAAAAGAGAAAACCCGGACATAAAAGAATCTCCTGACACTCTAGCAGCCTTGGCTCTGATTAATGTGGAGAGATCTTACATTTTTGTGGGCTGCACTTGTAGTTTGGACGGGCTCTGGAACAGCATACCAGACACGGGGAGTTTTTGTTTCTGGAAATACATCCTGTAAAAAGCTGCTAAAACGGACTCAGAACAGACTGAGCAGTTAAACTTTCACTGTGACACAAAAAATATGTATTTTGATTTCTCTGATGACTTTTGAAAAGCACATTGCTGTGATTTTGCCGCCTGGAATGAATTTCAAGATCTCTTTTACTGCAAAATCATACTGCAAAATTACAAACAGCTGACAAGACTGATAAATGACCGATATTAAAATTCTATACATGTCTAAATAATTTTTTAATTTTTTTATAAAAATGTTACCCTAAAATAGAACCCTAAAAACAATCATTTTTAAATGCTACAAGTGAATTTAGACATGACAACATTATAATGTACAGTATAAAAAATATATTTATTTTGAGGCTTGATTACGATCTCTTTTACTGTAAAATCACACAGCAAAAACCACAAATAGCTGACAAGACAATAATCGTTGTTTTTGATAATAACCGATAAATTGCCAATATTAAAATTCTATACCATGTCTAAATAAATTAAAATGAATTTTAATTAAAAATGTCTAAATTAATTTAAAATTAAATAGTAACAACCAAATGCTACAAGTGAAGCAGGCATGACAACATTATAATGCACAGTATTAAAAAATATATTCATTTTGAGATTTGCTGAAGATCTCTTTTGCTGCAAAATCATTCTGCAAAATTACACATAGCTGACAAGATAATAATCTTTATGTTATTGCTAATAACAGATGAAATCAACAAAAAAGTCTAAATTAAAAACAAAACACTAAAAACAATAGTTTTTAAAATGCTTGTAAAGGTGATAATCTTTGTTTTTGTTGACAATTGATAAATGGCCAATATTAAAATTCTATACCATGTGCAAATTTAAAATGTGATTAGATAGATAGACAGACAGAGATTTTTTTAAATTACTAATATATCTCTAATATGGATGTACCAACACGGTACCGATATCCCAAGACTGGTCATTCTTCCATCAGTGGAAGGACTCAGGCTCTATAGCTTCCGCAGGACTTCTAGGAAGAGCAAATAATGACACCATGAACTGTCCAAAATAAACGCGCAAACAAAACCCAAGCGAGGTCACAGGTTATGCTCATCTCTCGTTCCTCCAGGTGCTTCCTGAAAATTGGGTTCAATAATAAGCTCTAGACGTCACCATGTTGTCATCCTGACCAGGCTGTTGATTTACTTTTCATAGTATGTGATGTAAACCAACATACGCCAGTCACCGTGACAGGAAGCTAGTGGAGTCCATCCTCTACACACGGATATTCATCACAGCCTTCACAAGCACAACGGTCGGTGGACGCCCACTTTTTCAGCCAGCCTTAGTTCTAGAAGGATTTTTCCTATTCATTTTCTCCATTGGAATTTCAGGGAAGTATTTAATTAAAAGTTGAAACATTACCAACTTTGATTTGAACATCTATTGTGAGGAAATAAACTACTCATTCCATAATGCACTGTGAATGACGTAACTGAATCAGAAATAAATGTACAATATTAAACTCTAAGTCACTGATTGCAAGTACAAGAAATACGTCAACAGGTTTTGAAGAAGAAATGTCAGCTCAGCTGTTCTACACTGATGGATGTGGTCAGTGTATATTTAGTGCTCTTGGAAGTGGCAGCAGGTCTTTTGGGAATCGAGCTTGCATCAGTGTGCAAACAGGGCATGCAGCGGGAAGAGGAAGTTCCATCATGCCTCATTGAGCCTAAACGCAAACCACAGACTCTCCTGAGACTCAGAAGCCCTCAATGTAACATTGACGCAATGCCACAGATGAAGGGAAAGCCTTCAACAATTACACGGAGCACACTAATGAGCATTAACTGAGCTTTTAATGCAGGAATTGATTAAATCTTTTTTTTTCTCTAACTACAGTTTAAGGTCAGTAAGATTTTTTTAAAATAAATTCATCCTTTTATTCCGCAAGGATGCTCTACATTGATCAAAAATGACAGTAAAGACATTTATGTTACAAAATTTTTTATTTCAAACAAGTGCTGTTGAAGAATCCTAAAAAATGTATCACAATTTTCAGAAAAATATTAATCAGCACAACTGCTTTCAACACTGATAATAAACAAATGTTTCTTGAGCAGCAAATCAGCATATTAGAATGATTCCTGGAAGACTGGAGTAATGATGCTGAAAATTCAGCTGTGCATCACAGGAATAAATTACATTTTATTTTTAAATACATTTTAAAACCTATTAAAACAGAAAATAGCTATTTCAGCTGAAGGCAAGGTAAGTCAAGGCAAGTTTATCGTGAAATCGCTGAAAAGTTATTAACTTTTTTGTCAAATAAATGCAGCCTTAGTGAGCATAAGAAACTTCTAAAAAAAAAAAAATACTTAAAAATACAAAATGTTTGAATGGCAGAGCATTAAAGCAAAGACTATTAATAAAACATATAGTTAGTTACTACCCCAAATTTTGACTGGATGACCCGTTTCAAAAATTAATGTAATATGCAAACTCTGAAAATCAAACGGGAAAAGAAAATGTAAGAACTTTAAAAATATCTGGGTTTTCTTAAATTTTTTATGTGAAAAACATAAACATGTCAATGCACTAATTGAATAACAAGTTAGAAGATTAATAAGGTAAGTTAAGGTGTTTATTAAGGTGTTTTAGTGCAAAATTGGCATAATGGGCAAAAATCTGTGTGTTGCCTAAAATGGTTATTATCTTCACCTGATAAACAACATTTAGGATATTTACCACCACAATCTTACCATTTTTAAACAATCTTGTGATTATCGATTAGTGGACAAAAAAAAAACGCGAAAAATAATAAAAACATTTGGTGACTATTATTATTTGTAAATATGAATATTTACTATTTGTAACAGTTGAACATTGGTGTTTTACATCATATTCCTCATTTTAATAAAGCAAGAGGACACTCAACGTTGTGCACTACTGTGATTATTGTTATTATTCAACTGCAAAGAATGTTATACACAACAACTGTATGTCACAATGTGCTATTGTACTGCTTTTGAAAAACCTGGCTCACTCAGTTTGAATGGAGCTTTGGGTGCTGTGAATAAAGCACACATACACACACACACACACACGCCCTGCTGACTTTGCCGAACCTTCGTTAATATTCCAGTGGGCCACCATCATCCACATGCGCTTCCTGTGCTGCACAGGGACAGGACGGAGCAGCGCAGAGAGAAAGACCCCGAGCGTGCTGAGAAAGCGAGTGGGTTTGTCCCGATCAGAACCAGATGCCTGTAAGAGCTCCAGATGTGAGTCAGCAACATCCCAGAAACAGACCCAGACGGAGCGACGTGATTCACGAACACGCTCCTTCAGCGGGAGAGGAACCGTTAGATACAGAACAAAGATTCAGGGGGAAGAAATAAATAAAATAAAGAAGTCTGGTTAATGCCAGGTTCCCTCTCTGGACTTCCGCCAAAGCAGTTCCTCTTTACTGTACTGTACATCAATCAGAAAAGTACAGTCAGTTGAAGCTTGTTCTAATTCACAGTTCCAAACTGTGAAAAAAATCCAGTTATAATAATAAATACAGCAAAATTATTTTCTAAATGCATGACCTACATTTGTAACATCACAGTATACAGCCCAAGTTTACTGTATCCCACAATGCCATGCGCTTGATCTTTCTGAACTGATCTATTTGTAGAGTGTATTATTTGGATGCAATATCAGTTGATATTTTTAGCATCTCCTTCTTGACACATTATTTGATCGAACTACAAAAGGTTTGATTTAATTATGTAATTATTTACTTACTTACAAGCTTATATTTTTTGGCTTTCATTCTTTTCAAAAAGTACAAATAACAGTACTGCTTCTCAGCTCCAGTCAGACATAACAACCTGTGTTTCACTAAGTTGATTCAGTCCATGATTCAGACCTATGACTCTAAAGAGCAAATCAGTCTGATTCCCCAACTGATTCAGCTGATTCACTGAAAAGAATCAATTGAACATCGCACTGCAAAAAGTATGTTCACTTCATACTTTGTTAAGTACACAAGATAAGAGCGTCAGCATAATTTCCCAGCCTCATGCCTGACGGCAGTAAATCACACCGGTTACAGTATACATGACTAATCCACATTGAGCTTTACGGTAACTATTTATATAAATGCTAAATTATAAGAGATTTACAAAGTCCTAACCACCCGCTGAGATGCTGCCTGCTGTGAACTTCCTGTGCAGGTCAGCAGAAGGGAAAGATGGGAGTGGGTGGATGACGATAATCCTAATTGAGAACCATTACATCCACCTGTTGGTCACGCTATAGGGGGCTTTTAACTGCTTTACCCGCGTTTTGAGGGACTGGAGGTTGTTTACTAGTACTTTAAGAAATGCTGCATATCTTAGAGTTCCTAGCATTGAATAAAGGGCTTCATGTTGTTCTTCCTGTGGAGACGGACTTAGAAAGACTGCATCATGTATCAACAGGGGGGCTTCATGGGAAACTCTTTACAGTAACCTCCTGCTGTCCATTCAAACAAAATGGCTTAAAAACATTTAATCAGAAACGGAGTAAATTTCACAAATAATTTAAAAGAAACAACGTAACAAATTGAATTACATGTGAAATATTTTCTTGTAAAATGTACTCTAATTAGGGCTGGGTATTGAGTTCGATACTTTTTAGGCACCGACCGAAATGCCTCGATACCATCGAGTATTGAAAAACGTCTTGTCGTTCAGTACCAAATTTCGATACCTAATGGGGTTAATCTCATCAGCGTCAGTGAGCCAATAAGCCTGCAGCACTAGCCAGTGTGTTCGACTAGAAGAGGTGTGGGGCAGATCGATCAGTGTTTGACATCCGCGAGAGCGATTCGAAAGCGCACGGAGCAGTCTGCTCTCTTTAGCTCTTGTGGTACTCTAATACACCGATCGGTCTGCACAGTCAGTCCGCGTCAAGTCGAACACACCTACTAGTTTACCCTGGTTACACTCAGAGATTTTTTTTTTTACATTACCTTATTTGTATATTTGTATAGTTGTATTTTAATTTATATTTAATCTGTATCTATCTGTATTTTATGTTCTACTGTTAGTGTTATCTGTATGCACCAAGGGTCTGAGAGTAACGCAATTTCAATTCTCTGTATGTATATGTGGAAGAATTGACAAAGCAGACTTGACTTGACTTGAGATGTGACGCACACTTGAGGCTGTAGTGCGAATGCGTCCCAGCCCCCTTAGATGTAAGGCTACATTTAAACTGGTGCGTTAATGTTTTAAAATGAAAACGATCCTCGTCATACTGGTGTTTCAAGCCGGCTTTCCACCATCTCTGACAAACGACAAACCGCTCATTCAGTCACTAATTTCCAATGGAGAGTAGCGAAAATGTGCAGATGTCCATTCATACTAACGTTACATGACCGTAAGCGCGTGTTATGTGACCATTCATGCAAACTGTAGCATCATGCTACATAAGACAATAAATAAGATTTATATTCCACTTTTACTCAAAACTCACTTTAAACCACCATAGAGTGTTTGAAATAACTTCCGATTGCAATTTAATGTGTGTTATGGCCATGTAATGTTGCTGAAATTAAATATGTTATTACCTCTGAGTTAGAGCAGTGATCATGGAAGAGAGAACACAAGCAGACAGCGCTGGAAGCTGCTAATGCTCATCAGTAAATCAGTGGAAAATAAATAGAAATCATGATTCTGTCTGAGCTATGCGTTTTAAA
>NW_015505192.1:2355502-2364736 GCF_001515645.1 Sinocyclocheilus grahami
ATTTATAACCTATAAAATATATATTTTACTTTAATATAATTAAATAATATACTATTTCTAAAACATCTGTTTTAAGAAAAAAGTTTGAAATGTAATCAATAAATTATAATTCAATATTATAATAATAAAAATATAATGAATAAAAGTGCCAGGATACAGCATTTTATGCATAAAGAAAACGCGAATTTGTGCCAAAAAATCTGAGCCAGACTCTTTGATTTGCAGTTCTAGTCTCTCACAGTACCTGACAGGTGTAAATCAAAGTGAGGCTCGGGTGTTTGCAGTATACGGCGCTCCAACGGCCTTTTCTTTGCGTGTGGCCTGCGATTAGCCGATGGGGAACAGACACTTCAGACGTGAAGCCCAGCAACCAAACAAAGACCATCACGGGGAGGAAGTGGTATAATTAACCCTTTCAGGTCACGTAATTCATTCTCGCACAATACCCCCATGCAGTCTGTTCCCGCCACCGAGTCCGACAACTATAGACAAGAGCTCGGTGCACATTCCTTACAAAACATCTCTCAGATAGAATTTTTTCCGCATTGCAGTGTTTCATTTAAATTTCAAGCAACTTGGAATATCAGGAATGTGAGATGTTCATGACAGCTAGACATAACACTAGGGGCAAGGACGTGATGTAGTGAAATATTAGACTCAAATGTAGGTCCAGGAGCGAAGACGGAGGGCAGACAGTGAGTGTTCAGGATGTGAAGCGTTTGGCTAGCTGGGCTGGTTTATATTAGCTAAAGGGTGGTCTGTCGTGACTCCAGCATGCAAAAATGTAAATGGAGATGCAGAGAGACACACACAGACGCACTCCTCATGGCTGGGCTGAGATGGATTGAGGACAGTGGCTGGGAAAAAAGACCTCACAATATGTCACTGCTGGCGTGAGGGACAAAAGAGACTCCCAACTCTCATTCGAGAGAGAGCGAGCTCAATGAAAACGAGGGAATGAGGATTTATGCTGCCATTTCTGACCATATCCGAGAAAAAAGAGAAAACCCGGACATAAAAGAATCTCCTGACACTCTAGCAGCCTTGGCTCTGATTAATGTGGAGAGATCTTACATTTTTGTGGGCTGCACTTGTAGTTTGGACGGGCTCTGGAACAGCATACCAGACACGGGGAGTTTTTGTTTCTGGAAATACATCCTGTAAAAAGCTGCTAAAACGGACTCAGAACAGACTGAGCAGTTAAACTTTCACTGTGACACAAAAATATGTATTTTGATTTCTCTGATGACTTTTGAAAAGCACATTGCTGTGATTTTGCCGCCTGGAATAAATTTCAAGATCTCTTTTACTGCAAAATCATACTGCAAAATTACAAACAGCTGACAAGACCGATAAATGACCGATATTAAAATTCTATACATGTCTAAATCATTTTTTTATTTTTTTATAAAAATGTTCTAAAATAAAAATTTATAAATTAAAAATAGAACCCTAAAAACAATCATTTTTAAATGCTACAAGTGAATTTAGACATGACAACATTATAATGTACAGTATAAAAAATATATTTATTTTGAGGCTTGATTACGATCTCTTTTACTGTAAAATCACACAGCAAAAACCACAAATAGCTGACAAGACAATAATCGTTGTTTTTGATAATAACCGATAAATTGCCAATATTAAAATTCTATACCATGTCTAAATAAATTAAAATGAATTTTAATTAAAAATGTCTAAATTAATTTAAAATTAAATAGTAACAACCAAATGCTACAAGTGAAGCAGGCATGACAACATTAAAATGCACAGTATTAAAAAATATATTCATTTTGAGATTTGCTGAAGATCTCTTTTGCTGCAAAATCATTCTGCAAAATTACACATAGCTGACAAGATAATAATCTTTGTTATTGCTAATAACAGATGAAATCAACAAAAAAGTCTAAATTAAAAACAAAACACTAAAACAATAGTTTTTAAAATGCTTGTAAAGGTGATAATCTTTGTTTTTGTTGACAATTGATAAATGGCCAATATTAAAATTCTATACCATGTGCAAATTAAAAATGTGATTAGATAGATAGACAGACAGAGATTTTTTTTAATTACTAATATATCTCTAATATGGATGTACCAACACGGTACCGATATCCCAAGACTGGTCATTCTTCCATCAGTGGAAGGACTCAGGCTCTATAGCTTCCGCAGGACTTCTAGGAAGAGCAAATAATGACACCATGAACTGTCCAAAATAAACGCGCAAACAAAACCCAAGCGAGGTCACAGGTTATGCTCATCTCTCGTTCCTCCAGGTGCTTCCTGAAAATTGGGTTCAATAATAAGCTCTAGACATCACCATGTTGTCATCCTGACCAGGCTGTTGATTTACTTTTCATAGTATGTGATGTAAACCAACATACGCCAGTCACCGTGACAGGAAGCTAGTGGAGTCCATCCTCTACACACGGATATTCATCACAGCCTTCACAAGCACAACGGTCGGTGGACGCCCACTTTTTCAGCCAGCCTTAGTTCTAGAAGGATTTTTCCTATTCATTTTCTCCATTGGAATTTCAGGGAAGTATTTAATTAAAAGTTGAAACATTACCAACTTTGATTTGAACATCTATTGTGAGGAAATAAACTACTCATTCCATAATGCACTGTGAATGACGTAACTGAATCAGAAATAAATGTACAATATTAAACTCTAAGTCACTGATTGCAAGTACAAGAAATACGTCAACAGGTTTTGAAGAAGAAATGTCAGCTCAGCTGTTCTACACTGATGGATGTGGTCAGTGTATATTTAGTGCTCTTGGAAGTGGCAGCAGGTCTTTTGGGAATCGAGCTTGCATCAGTGTGCAAACAGGGCATGCAGCGGGAAGAGGAAGTTCCATCATGCCTCATTGAGCCTAAACGCAAACCACAGACTCTCCTGAGACTCAGAAGCCATCAATGTAACATTGACGCATTGCCACTGATGAAGGGAAAGCCTTCAACATTTACACGAGCATTAACTGAGGTTTTATGTATGAATTGATTATATGATGCTGCTAATTAGATGCTCATTTTACACTACTGTTCAAGAGATTGGGTCAGTAAGATTATTATTTTTTTAAATTAAAACAAATTAAATATTTTTATTCAGAAAGCATGCATTAAATTGTTCAAAAGTGACAGTAAAGACATTTATAATATTACAAAAAAATTTCCATTACAAATAAATGCTGTTCTTTTGAACTTTTTACCCATCAAAGAATTCTGGAAAAATATATCACCATTTCCACAAAAATAAATAAATAGATAAATAAATGTAAAAACACCACCCGTTTTCACCAATGATAATAATAACAAATGTTTGATCAAATGTTAGAAAACTGTTATTTTAAATGGTAATATCTCACAATATTACTGTTTTTACTGTATTTTTGATCAATGCAGCCTTGGTGAACATAATAAACTTCAAAAACACACACACAAAAATCTTAGCAATCCCAAACTTTTGAATGGTGGATTATAAAAGCACAGACTATTATAAAACATATAGTTCCAGCTACATTCTGATTGGATGACCCATTCTGAAAATGAAAAAATATGTACGCTCTGAAAAAAAACAAAATTTGCAAGAAATTTGAAGTTAGTTAAGGTGTTTGCGTACACGAACAAAAAAATTAATAAGTAATTAAAAAATTAATGAAAAAAATTGGGATAATTGGCAAAAATCTATGCTTTTTGCTTAAAATGATTATGATCTGTGATGAATGATGTATGTCATGATGAATGATATAGAACATTTATTTTTTACAAACACTGTACAACCACAATTATACAATTTCTAAACAATTTTACAATTATCGATTAGTGGACATTAAAACAGTAGAAAAAAATTGCATATACTTACACTGAACAACTAAATGTAAAAATAAACGATTAATAAATACTCATTAAAAATGTGGTGACTATAATCATTAATACATTGTAACTATTGAAATACTTGTAACTACTAAACATTGGTATTTTGTATTATTGTCTTGGATCATTTTCTTAAAGCAAGAGGACACCCGAGGTTGGGCACTATTGTATTATTCAACTGTAATGCTGTAATGTTGTTCACAACAACTGTACGTCACAAATCAAAATGTGCTATTGTACTGCTTTTGAAAAACCTGGCTCACTCAGTTTGAAAGGAGCTTTGGGTGCTGTGAATAAAGTGCACACACACACACCCTGCTGAGTTTGCTGAACCTTCGTTAATATTCCAGTAGGCCATCATCCTCATGCGTTTCCTGTGCTGCAAAGGGACAGGACAGAGCAGCGCAGAGGGAAAAACCCCGAGCGTGCTGAGAAAGCGAGTGGGTTTAACCTGATCTGAACCAGATGCCTGTAAGAGCTCCAGATGCGAGTCAGTAACATCCCAGAAACAGACCCAGATGGAGCGACGTGATTCACGAACACGCTCCTTCAGCAGGAGAGGAACCGTTAGACACAGGACAAAGACTCAGATGGAAGAAATAGCCTAAATTAAATAAAGAAGTCAGGCTAATGCCAGGTTCCCTCTCTGGACTTCCTCCAAAGTGGTTCCTCTTTACTGTACAGTACTTTTCAAGTACATCAGAAAAGTACAGTCAGTTGAAGCTTGTTCTAATCCACAGTCCCAAACAAATTCAGTTAAAATGAACAGTAGTAGTTTGATTTGATGCAAAAACTGCAGTCCATTGTTCACTATGTCATACTGTCTTAAGACAGTTCCAGAGGATGATGTAGAACGTAGGCGTAGCATAAGCTCCGGTGAGAAGTGACGAACGCTGAAGCGCAGAGGAGAGAGCAGAACAAAACACCGGTCACGAATTACAAGCATAAAACTCGGATTTGTAAATAAAATTGTCAGATCATTTTGATATGTCAAGAGGAGAAAAGGAGACCACAAAACTTGGTTCTCGCAAGAATAGCATATTCTCACCGGAGCTTACGCTACACCTACATCATCCGCTGGAACACCATTCTCATGTACGACAGTTAGTGGACACACTGCAAAAAGTACATTCACTTAGGCCTGGACGATAAAACGGTATCGATATTTATCGACGGTACACCTTCACAAACATGAACATGAGTGCTGTGCCTGCCTGTGATGAGGAGATTGTGAATTAAAAAAAAGAATATTAGTCAAATTTAAAATAAACATTTGCATTTGAATGCAAAAATTGTACAATCGAATGTTAGGTGTGCGTCAAGGAGCGTCGCAGTGGCGTGCGAGATGCAGTGATGATGATGTAAGTGACGTTGTAGTTTAATGTTTTGTTAGTCTTGCCCACGAGACACGCAGTTGCTGCGTTATTCATTCAAAATATTAGAGATATATAGTAGCTCAATGCGTAGAAGATCTTGATTAGGTTGAAACCAAGCCATTCACACAGAACGCGTATTCAGTGCATTTTCTAGACGGACAAATATGACTGCTGCACTCAGGTCTCACACAAGAGATGTATAAAAAGCCATGCAAAGTTAAAACGGTTTAAAATTTTAGAAAACAAGTCACGAATCTATGGAGGTTTATTCCTTTTTCACTGCGTCTCATATGTTTTTAAAGGCAATCTGTGTGATGGGCAATTCGGTTTTTTGTATTAAGCAATGCATAAATACGTGATGCTGTTTTGTTCATAATTGTTTATGCAATTTACAAAATTATATTTGATTTATATGAGTTAATTTAGACGTAATGCACGTTTTTTATAGACAGTTATTTCCTTGCGTTGCAATAATGTGCTGCATTATTTTGCTCATTGCGCTCTCCTGTGGCCTCGGGAAACGAGCCAAAATTTTAACCTATTTAATCTGCATATAAAACATTAGAAATTAGATATTTGTTTAATTTTTATTTTGTGTTTGACTGTTAAAACAATATATATATATATATATATATATATATATATATATATATATATATATATATATATATATATATATATATATATATATATATACACACACATCATGTTGTTTGTCTCAATAAATTGAGTTAATTTAAAAATAAAAATTCTATTGCTCTGTTTTAAAAAAGGTTATACAAATTTCAATAATTATCGATACCGAACGATATGAAACATTATATCGTTGATACATTTTTTAGCTATATCGCCCAGCCCTACATTCACTTCATACTTTAAGTACACAAGTTAAGAGTGTCGGCATAATTTCCCAGCCTCATGCTTGACAGCTATAAATCACAGCAGTTACAGTATGACTAATCCAGAGAGAGTTTTACGGTAACTATTTTTATAAATGCTAAATTATAAGAGATTTACAAACTCATAACCACCCGCTGAGCTGCTGCCTGCTGTGAACTTCCTGAGCGGGTCAGCAGAAGGGAAAGATGGGAGTGGGTGGATAACGATAATCCTAATTGAGGACCATTACATCCACCTGTTTGTCACGCTAGGGGTTTTTTAACTGCTTTAGCCGTGTTTTGAGGGATTGGATGTTGTTTACTATTAATGCTGCATTAAATAAAGGGCTTCATGTTGCTCTTCCTGTGGAGACGACAACAAAGTAACACATTGAATAGGATGTGAATTTTTTTCTAGTAAAATGTACTCAAAAAATCTGTTTTATTAACAACATCTTTTTTTTTTAATGTACTGAACGAAATTTGATGTAAAATACAATTTTCACTTAGATATTTTAGAAATTAATTACAAAGAAACTGCAGGTAACATTGAATTAAATGTGAAATTTGGAAGTATATTGTAAAAATGATTTTTCAAAGTAATGAATTTTTATACAGTAAAGTTTTAGTGTAAAAAAATAGTGGAAGTGCGAGATTTACTCTTAACAGACAGAAATTGAGATCAAATGTGAATTACTTACATTCTTTTGAGTTTTAAGAAAGACTTGTTTGCCAATTCAAATTTGGTCTCAGGTTTCCCAGCTTTACATCTCACCCCATTTTTCTCTTTCCTGCGCACTGTGCAACCATCAACAAAGGACTGTGTTGTGATTCAACAAAACAAACCTACATCATTAGCCAAACCAGAGTAGAATGGCTCAGAGGAAGCAAACTGAGTCATACGGCCGTGTTATTAGATTTCCTTTCACTTAATAAACCATTCGCACTTTCTTAGAGTCACTCATGGTGGCGTCTCTTCCAGGATGTTGCACAAAAGTAGATGCACTGCCTTTGTGTGGTGGTGTGAATGGAGCGGCTATTGAGCTTCTGTATACAGGGAGGACTGCCAGGCTTCACACAGAGCCTGTAACGACATCAGCTCAGCTCATAAGTTAAGTCTGTTTAACATGACTTAGAGGGTCTTAGTGCTTTTATTCACCTTCATGCTCTTCGGTTGATGATTTATGGAAGACATTAACTGTTTCAAGATCACAGCCAATATTTACAGTACAGTTTGCACCACAAAAAAATGTTTATATAGGGTTTTTTCTTCAACTTTATGTCCTAGGGTTGATTTTTATTATAATTAAGAGATTTCAATGGTTTCCTTTTTGCTATATCGTATAGAACGGTCTTGGGATTTGTATTATTTTATTTATTTATTTATTGTTACTATTTGCAACCACAAATGTCTTTTATATAATGTTTTTATTGTTTTCCCCATCTTAAAGCCTAAAATCCACCATAAAAGTACAGTCGTGGCCAAAAGTATTGGCAGTGACATACATTTTGTGTTTTGCAAGATTTGCTGCTTAAGCTGTTGTGGCATTCATTCACATAGTTTCTAGATTATGTCACTGCAAATACTTGCAGAAACAATGTGAATAAACACCACAACAGCTTAAGCAGCAAATTTTGCAGAACACAAAATTGATGTCACTGCCAGTGCTTTTTGGCCATGACTGTATATGAATTATTACATTTAAAACTATAATAATCTAAACCGATAGTGAAATAAACAAACAATTTCAATATTTATTGCATGAAAATGAATTGTTATAAATAAATGCATGTCATTTCCACCTCACTGAACAATTCTGTTCCTAATAAAGTTTTTAAAAATTATTATACTGTACTTTTTACCAAAAAGTCAGTGAAGAGATTGAGATGAAAAATGAAACTATTATATAATAGGTAAAATATTTTATTCTGCATAATTTCCAATCAAGATCTAATTTTGTCCAATTATGCAGTAATTTCCATTACAATCGGTGTTGTTATTGTTAACTAAAACTGTTAAAATTGTCTTTGTGAAAGCTAAAATAGAATAAAGCTGAAATTGAATAAAATACAAATATTAGATAAAAAGTTTGGCTTGGCAACTAACTTAAATGAGTATAAATACTGAAATAATTAAACTAAAATTGAAAAAAATAAATATAATAGAAAAAGTTATTAACGTTATATAAAAGTATATAATACAAAAAAAAGAATTCAAAATAGTAATAAATACTAAAATAGTATATAAATAATTCTAAAATAATACTGATCACACTACGCTGTTCACAAAAGAAGATTTGAGATGTGATGGAAATGACACAGTGGTGGGACCAAAGTATGCATTTAAAAAAACACCCATTTATGCTTCAAATATCTAAATTCTTCCAAATCAAGGATAAGAACTGGAATCTCACGGTGTCTTTCTCAGATCCTGAGCCATGAAACTCAGCAAACTCCTCCACAATCCTCTCAGATCCTGAGCCATGAAACTAAGCAAACTCCTCCACAATCCTCTGCAGATAGCTCTTCCTCTGAAGTCAACTGCACGTCCTGGGACTGGTTTGTTTCACACAGTCCTATCATCACGTGTAAGAAATCCTCCGACGGCTGTCCTGAGCCTGGCTAGCTTAAGAAACCCTAACTGTCAAAGATCTACAGGCTCATCCCATTTCCTGAAGAGGAAGGAATGCAGTCGGCACTCGAGCAGTTTATCACAGCAGCAAACAAACTAGAGCTGCCATATGGTTGCTAAGGTGTTCTAAATTATTTTTAGTATGTTGCTCTGGGTGGTTGCTTACCGGCTAAGTCAGTGAACATCAGAAAAGCAGCGTGCACATTTCTGGTTAAAAATGAAAGGCCATCAACTGACAAATGGGATGCATCACCATTCAAGGCAGCAGGAAGAGCCAAAGCTAGTCCACGGTTTACTAAACGGTAGCAATCTCTTTACGTTATTCTTGACTGTCAGAAAAAAAAAATCGTTTGCTTTTATTTATTTATTTCATTATATATATATATATATTTTTTTTTTTTCTTGCCCCCCCCTGCCTCAAGAGTCAAATGTCACCCATGTGTGTGTATATATATATATATGTATATAA
>NW_015505192.1:2365398-2374509 GCF_001515645.1 Sinocyclocheilus grahami
TATATATATATGTGTGTGTGTGTGTGTGTGTGTGTGTGTGTCACAGTTTGCTGTTTAAGAAGCACGCAGGAGGCACAAATAAATGAAAACAGTCTTTAATCCACGGAACACAGGGTACATCCACACTGGAAATGGCAGGAAACACACAAACATAATGAGTAGAACTAACAAACACAGAACGCAAAGGCAAGGACTTAAATACTGGGGATAAATTAACAAATACAGGTGCCAAGAATCATAATTAAACTAAACGAGGACAGGAAAAAAAGTCCATATAAGGAAAACCAGGAACAAAGACATGGCAAAACACAACAAAACAGGTCCATGATCCTGACATATCGCCCCCCTCCCGGAACGTGCAACAGAGGGGGGGGATGAGTGGGAACTAAGGAGGAGGTTCAGGAGGAGAACGGATGTCCGGGAGGGGGCCAGCAAATAAAGTCCAGGGAGGAGACGATGGAGGGAGGAGCCAGGGAGGAAACAGGAGGGATCCGGAGCAGGAGGAGCACAGCAGGACCCAGGCCACAGCCATGATAGCGACCCACGGTGGAGCCGACGGAGGGAGGAGCCATGGAGGAGGAATGGCCGCCGACTCCAGGGGGCCGCCTGACGGCAGCGGAGCAGGTGGTAGAGGAGCCAGAGGCAGAGGCGGAGAGCCAACAAGCCAGGGGGATGCCGAGGATCTGGAGGGCCAGGGTGGAGCCGAGGGCTCTGGCGACCAAGGCGGAGATTCGGAGATCTGCGGCGGAGCCGGAGCAACTGAGGACCAAGGTGGAGCTGGCAGGACGAAGAAGCCCAATGGAGCCGGTGGGACAGAGCAACAAGGAGCAGCCTGAGGAGCGGAGTCCTGAGGCGATGGCGGGTCAACGCCCGACCAAGGCGGAGCCGGAGGGACGAGAGAGCCCGGTGGAGCTGGTGGATCGACGGGTGACGGTGGAGGCGAGGGAGCTAGGAGCCGAGGTGGAGCCGCTGAGTCTACGGGCCGAGGCGGAGTCCGGGCCTCGGAGGCTGAAGGTGGAGGTGAGGGATTCTCCAGCCAAGGTGACGCTGGAGGATGGCAGACCAAGGTGGAGCTGGCAGGAGGAAGGAGCCCAATGGAGCCGGTGGGACAGAGCGTCGAGGTGCAGCTGGAGGAGTGAAGCTCGCACCATAATGATGGTGGGCTGAGGGCGAGCAGAGGGGCTACCAGACGACAGCGGTGGCGGAGGCAGGAGCGGGTGGGAGGGCGGGCATTTGTGAGCCTCCGGGCACTCAGGGCTAAACTCTGGATCGGGAGCCCCCTCTAGGCTGAACAAGGGAACAGGATGGCGCTCTGGAGGAACGGGCGCTGGAGAGCGCTCTGGACTGGATTTGGGGACTGGAGCCCTCTCCTCTTCTGTGTGGCACATTCGCCGCGCCATACTCAGCTCAGCCACGGTGCAGGGGACAGAGCTCCTCTCCACACTCACACTGTCTGAGGCTTTCTCCCTCGTGGCTGGCATTGTCGCCGGCTCTCACACCTGGTCCAACGGATTGAGCTCCACGTCCGGGGCGATCCACCGCTCAGTCGCTCGGCTTTGCGCTGGCTCGTTGATCGCGGCGGGAATTGGCTCTCTGTCATCGGTGGGCTCAGGCTGATGCTCTGCACCGCGGGGAGATGGTGGGCTGGGCACTGGGTCTGGAGTGGATCTGACGAGATCATCCATGGGGCAGGTGGTGGATGGCGACCCGTTTCTCGCCAGAGTCCACTCCACGAAGGCGATGAAATCCTCTCGAGGACCATCTTCGGACGACGGCGCTGTGCTCGCGGTGTTCAAGTTCGCATCATAGAATGAGCAGAGCGCATTGTCCGGGTAGCTGGTGGTGCTTGCTAGCAGCTGGAATAGTCTCATATGGTCCTCGAAAGATCTATCCCCCTGCTCCAGCAGGAGCAGGAGGAATTCCGGGCGGGTGAAGGGATCCATAACAGGAAACACAACGGAAACAAAAACACAGAAAAAAAACGAAAAACAAAAATGGAGGGTAGACACCGAGGTAACGGTTTTGGTCGGTTCTTCTGTCACAGTTCGCTATTTAGGAAGCACGCAGGAGGCACGAATAAACTAAAACAGTCTTTAATCCACGGAACACAGAATACAGCCACACTGGAAATGGCAGGAAACACTCAAGCATAACGAGTAGAACCGACAAACACAGAACGCAAAAGGCAAGGACTTAAATACTGGGGATAATTAACAAACACAGGTGCCAGGAATCATAATTAAACTAAACGAGGACAGGGAAAAGACCATATAAGGAAAACCAGGAACAAAGACAGGGGCAAAACACAACAAAACAGGTCCATGATCTTGACAGTGTGCACATTACACTGATTATAAGGTGAGCCATCTCATTTTTGTTTTTACAATCTGGAGCAGTTGGATCAAGCAGAGGTGATCAAACAGCTGTCTGCACACCTTGACGTCCCAGGACCGTGTTCGGGGGGGAATGTGGGCTAATCCATGATTAGCCGAAACATTCAAACTGCTGACCTAATCCCTGTTGTTTTCACATTGAGCCCCTCGTCCCACAAGGCAGGACAAATCAGTGACACTTAAAGAGAGAAGGAGGAGAGCATCTCCATCGGTCTCAATGACACGCCCACAGCGTCTTATTTAATCATGTAAAAATAGGACGATTAAATTAACGAGGCAGCCGTCAAGACGAGCCAGAAACTAGACGTGCAGGGCGTCTAATTACACAGAGCTAAAGGGGCTATGCACATTGATTCAAAATTCAAAAACAAAACTGTGCACTTACTATGGCCCCCCCCCAACGGCACCCCCCACCCCCCTTGAAGGTCAAGTTAATTTTGTTTAATTATATTTTTTCTATAGCGCCAGATCACAACAGACGTCATTTAAAGTTACCTTTCCTATAGAACAGGTATATACCTTGTTCTTTTATTAAGCAAACTAAATAGCCTTATGTTATTTATCTTATTTACACGACGGCATGTCATTTCTGTCTAAGTTATGGTCGCGCTCTCTGCATCACACACAGCGAAGTTCCGCCCGATGCGCGCGCGCATACACACACACAAGTGAGCCCACTCCCACTAGTATTTGTAAATATAAAGCCGCAAAACAATTCATATTTAAATATGAATTCTGCGTGTCTCTGTGTTTATGAATGGCGCAGACGTGCGGTTTTGTGTAGTACTCGTACTGAAGCGCGCGTGATGCTTCCGGTGATATTAACGTCTGCCGTCTCACTAATGAGGACATAAATACATGAACAACATCTCCAGAACTACTGAGAGTTGCTTCATGAGCATTTGACCATTTCATTTGAATAAAACTATCATCATGTCATACACACACAGAAATCTAAAAGGTATTCACGGCAACCCGTCAAAATAAAAGTTTGGTTTAACTTGAGGGCATTGGCAGAAATATATTACTATTGTTGAGAAGAATGTACATAAAAGGCTGCTACTACTACTACTACTAAAATTATTAAAACCTTATTTTTAAGGAATAAGCGTTCAATATTTCTTCAGTGTTTTAATTGTAATATTAAATTACCTTTATTTTCCAAAAAATAAAATTTGTTTAATTTTCATTACTTAAGATAGATTAAATTAATGTTTTATGCCTTAAAACAAAATGTAAATACACAACACAGAATTTCTGAGCAAAAAAATCATAAGGCTATTGTAAGAATAAATTAAACTTGTTTTATGCTTTCAAATAATTAGACATGCTAAAACTGAATTTGGTTACAATAAAACATAAGGTTGGAAAAATAAAACCTTTCATAGGACCCTAAACATGTCATATTTGTTCAACTTTTAATAAATTGATGTTAAATTGTTTAAGTTTCATGATTTTAATTAATTAGACATGCTTTTGATTAATACAATGTAATTTAACCATTAAACCCTCCCCCCCCCCCCCCCAAAGCTGTAAACCTAGGGGAAGCACTGTGTGCGTATTAATTTAATTAGCCCAGATACTCTTATCTATATTAGCATCATGCTATAAGGTCTTGTATGCATCATGTTATGACCACATTGCTTGACGGCTGCTGTTGTGCAGCACAGAGGCTCATAGCCCAATTACAGGAGGGGTGTCTGAGCCCATCTGGCTTGTGATGATGTGGGTCTGTGGAGGTAAGGAAGACATCGGACCCTGCTGGCACACATTCAGAACAGAAGGAGGTCAATATGCAGAAATCCCTTCCAGCTCAAAGCAACAGCAACTCTTCAGGAACAACTTCAAAAACAACCAAACCGTACAGAACAACCAACAAGATTTCTTTCAAATTCAGCCAGTTAGATTTTTTTATGTGCGATATGCATCAAATGACTGGTTAATGGCAGTGTTATTTTAGAATTATTATAGTTTTTTTATTAGTATTATTTTTTATTTCAATTATTTTTTCATTTTAGTTAAAGTTTTAGTAAGTTTGTTGTGTGTGTTTGTCATTTCTATATAGTTTTTTCATTAGTTTTTATTTCAGTTAAAGTTTATTTATTTATATTTTAGTTAACTATAATAACCCTGGTTAATGGTCTACTTTCAGAGTAGCTTGTACAAAGCCAATCTAGTCCCCATCTTTGGCAGGTATATTCTCCTGACACAAATTACAGTCTGTATTTAGTCTACGAATATGCAACAGTTACCTAAGACACCTGTAGACAACACATTTAATCTGCTTAAAATAACTCTAAAGCAGGGTTAAAATTATCTGTAATCAATGAGGACATTGTCTAAAATTGGATCTAAACAAGTCAACAATTCAACATGAAACAGTCCAGACTGTAAATTGTCATGGGCAAGGACAATGAATAAATGACCCATAAAGCAGATAAAATAATAAAATAAAACTCCACAAAAATGTTAAACAGCAAACACTTTCAACATTGATAATAATAAGGAATCCTGCAGCCTCAGGAAACCTTTGCAGGTGTTTTGAGTTGATTAGCTGATTGGCATGTCACCATATTCTCATTTGTTGAGATAGTGAATTGGTGGGTTTTTGTTAAATGTGAGCCAAAATCATCACAATTAAAAGAACCAAAGACTTAAACTACTTCAGTCTGTGTGCATTGAATTTATTTAATACACGAGTTTCACAATTTGAGTTGAATTACTGAAATAAATGAACTTTTCCACGACATTCTAATTTATTGAGATGCACCTGTATATTCATATAGAAAACCATTATTTTACATTGTAATAACATTTCACAATATTACTGTTTTTACTGTATTTAAATAGTATTATTTATTTATCTACTACTGACAAAATTATGTAGATTTTTAATATAATTAATCAGTTATTGAATGAAAATAATAATTGCCATTTAATAGCAGTTAAGCGCCCATTAACATACTTGCTTACAGGGTTAGTTCAAGTCAGCTAGTTATAAACAAACATTTTAACTTTGACGATAGCCTTTGAAAAATCAACATTAAATATGTACAACAACTTGGTGTAATGCATTCATGTTTGGGTAAAATATGTTTTGGTCTTTGTCATTTCAAATCAAACAAAACTCAGCTGATCTAGTAGCTTAATTTAATCTGTACACAAGTCTAAAAGTCCTCCCATGGTGTGACTGGGTCTTACAGTTCTCACATGATCATGAGAAGCCATACATCAACCAGCTGTTGGTCTCCAATCATGTTGACCCAATTGATCGGTCTCAGTGAAATGAGCCAGTGTGACAGAGAGGCATCATGAACAATGAGAACATTCTGCAACAAGCTGGAGACGAAACATGTGAATCATAAACTGTACTTATGCGGCGGGTCACAGCAACAGGACGAGGATGTGCCCCCTTCCAACAATATGGCCCATACATAGAAACAGCAGCTCCATTCAAGACTCAGGCAATGACACTCAAAGTCACAAGGACTGAAGTTTCCAGGAACTTTAAAAGGATTTTCGATAGAGAGGCAATGACATTAAAATTCACATTATGGCTGATACTTAAATTCTATACAATTTTGTCAAAACAAAACAAAATTAAATAAAATAAATTAATAATTAAATTAAAATAAAAAAAGTTAAATATAAAATTAATACAAATTAAAACATGAAACAAAAAACATAAAATATTAAAGAGTCAAATCAATAATTTCAAATGTTACAAGTAAATTACAAGTACATTTTTAGTTAAATTAATTAAAAACCAGTTGTAAATAAAAAAACAGTAATGCGCTGCTTTTAAACATAACAGGATTATACTGTTAAAATTTTGCTGTAAATTAACAGCAATTTTTAAGAGTGTAGGAACAATGAGCACGCACAGTAGGCAAAAATATGTCCAATAATTTTTTCAAAACTGATATGGTACCGATATATTGTGCATCCCTAGTCCTTGATTTTAAAACTACTTATATAAAAATGTAACACAAATAGGTAAGCCGCTCACAAATAAATACAATCTGCACAGTGTCCACTGTCCATGAATGTTTTAAGCCAACATTTTTATAAGAATGATAATAAACGCTCTTATATGATGATAGGTCTCTACTTGCTAAATGCAGTCTAGAGATGGTTTCAGTGGTCATGGACAATTATAGCCACAGTGACCTCTCATAACGAAGTAAGCAAAAGCCTGAAGTGCACTCAACGAAACAGTAAAGTAACTTAAAAAACATCACAGGATGGAGCTTCTCTAAAAGAAAACAGCTGTCTGTTCTCCAGCAAGTCATTACGTAAGACTCTTTGTTGACTGAACCATTAAGCTTTGCACCCAAACAACACCGGCTCAAAAGTGCTGTGTGTTTCCCCAGACAGTAAAAGGCCTCAAATGAAATTGGAGATTGGAAGTAAAAGTTCTGGAGATGTAATGAAATTAGTAACTTCTGTCCAGGCACTGGAATGCATCGGTTCGCTCTCAGCGGGGGTTGGAAAGGAAGGTGACACAGCAGACTTGAGTCAGGAATGATGAATAATATTTAGTCAGGTGGCTACAATCTGCTCAACGCTCTGTATTTAATAGCAGTATAACTTCACATAAATGATCAAGATAACCTCCATTATGAACTACATTTTTGATTGAGTACAAAGAAAATACCACATTCTAGACTTATTTTAAAATGCAAAACCTACTGGCGCTTTTGCGGCCTTGACCTTTCAAACTACCATTCACAGAGTGACTGGACGGCTCTGTGTCCAAAGCACAAGGTCTTTGAGGGTTGCCAGATACTGGCAGGAATAGAATTGCTCCAGATGACAGGGATGGATAATTGTAAAGGGTGTGTGGATCCATGTGAAGAGTCAGTGTGTGAAACTAGGTAATGCACTGCATGCAGCAACAAGTAAAGCAAATAGATGGTATGAAATGTTTTAGATGAGGAGAAACATCCTGGGATCTTACATAACAGCTTTTACCTCCATACAAAGGCCATTAATACAGTGGTTGTGTACAGGATGCTAAACAAGGCTTAAACCACCCTCAAATTTTGGGGCCAGATTTTTATTTTTTTTTAGTTAGTAATATTTTATATAATAATTTATTCAGCAAAGATGCATTAAATTGATCAAAGGTGATACTAAGGACATTTATCATGTTACAAAATATTTATATTTCAAATAAATATTCTTTTGAACCTTTAATAATAATAAAATAATCATAATAATAATCATAAAAATAATAATAATAAATGTTTCTTGAACAGCAAATCAGCATATTACATAATTTCTGAAGGATCATGTGACGCTGAAGGCTGATGAAAATTCAGCTTTGTATCACAGGAATAAATTACATTTTAAAACTTATTACAATAGAAAACTGTTCTTTTAAATTGTAATAATATTTCACAATATTTCTGTTTTTACTGTATTTTTGATCAAATAAATGTAGTCTTTGTGAACATAAGAGACATTAAAATATCTTACCAACCACAAACTTTTGAACGGAGTGTTTTCTTTTTTCTTGGGTTTAAAAATGTTTAGATACTTAATGACGAAAATTAGATTACAAGCTAAATTACAAGCAACTACAACTACAAGCAAGTCATTACAGATCATTTTATTTATTACTTTTATTATCCATTCAAATATTAATATACACTTGCATATTACATATATATATATATATATATATATTTATTTATTATAAATATAAACTGTAAAATAAATAAATAAATACTTTTTTTATTTTTATTCTTTATAAAATAGATTATACTTTAATTCTCATTTAAAATACCACATAAACACATTTCATTACACCAAATACACAAAATAATGTTCTTTTTAACAACATCATATGACCCCTTTAACAATCTAGTTTCTTCATAAACAGAAAGATTCTGGAAATCCCTGAAGAGATTGAGGAGACCTGACTCACACAGCCAGATGGCATCCATTAAGGTGCTGCTTCCCAGTCTGGAAGTTTTTGATTTGGAGCAGGGATTATGTATGCCGCCCACTCAAACACACACACACACTCTCACTCCGACGCATTTACTCAAACACACGCTCACGTGGGGAGTAACTGGAGCTGGTGCTGAGGAGGGGATGTGGGTGTAAAGGAATGCTGGTTTATTTGTCTAACCTCTGGATCTCGGTGCTTACCACAGTCACAGCTAGAGTCAGTGCATGAGACATTTGGAATTCTTTAGATCCCATGTTTCACTATAATGCTGGACCAGCGTACCTCCTTCCTCTCTGAATATATTGTCAAGAGAGCCATCGGATGGAAAGGAATTTTCTCAGCCATTTACATTTACACTTCACCAAGCTGCCCTGCTTTAAATGATTTGAGCTGAGAAATAACTGCAATGAAAATGTATTATTTAAAAATAACTATCATTTGGAATTCTTTAGATCCCATCTTTCACTATAATGCTGGACCAGCGTACCTCCTTCCTCTCTGAATATATTGTCAAGAGAGCCATCGGATGGAAAGGAATTTTCTCAGCCATTTACATTTACACTTCACCAAGCTGCCCTGCTTTAAATGATTTGAGCTGAGAAATAACTGCAATGAAAATGTATTATTTAAAAATAACTATCCATTATCAGCACTATCGAAAAATACAATTATTAAAGATTATTTATATATATATATATATATATATATATATATATATATATATATATATATATATATATATATATATGTGTATGTTTT
>NW_015505192.1:2375875-2417085 GCF_001515645.1 Sinocyclocheilus grahami
TATTAAAGAGTATATATATATATATATATATATATATATATATATATATATATATATATATATATATATATATATATGCATGTATGTTCTTATTTTTTTATTTTGTTTTTCATACATTTTTCTTTTTAATTTTTAATGTGTTACCAAAAAATTCAATTTAAAACAAACCAGCATATTAGAATGATTTCTGAAGGATCATGCGACTCTGAAGACTGGAGTAATGATGCTGAAAATTCTGCTTTGCATCACAGGAATAAATTACGTTTCAGAATATATTTAAAATAGAAAACAATATAATTTCACAATATTACTATTTTTACTGTACTTTTGATCAAATAATTGCAGCCTTGTTGAGCTAAAGATCCATAGACGCTACTGGCATAGAAATTTCACTTCATCTTTAAAGCCAATACAAAGAGGCATTATTTTCAGCATTAACTCAATGAAACAACTATGAAGAAATGCTGTGCATGATTCAACCTTAAGTGCCCATGTAATCGCAGCCAAAAAAAATACTCTGAGAGGAACATCAGGACATTAAAGTGCATATGAGCCATGCTGAGTGAATCATGGAAAATCAATGACTGCTGGGCATTGGATGGCTGGCCAAACATCCCTCTCACACTCAGTCAGCTTAGTTAGTGTATTAGTGTAAATCCTGACCATTAAGTCAGTCATATAGCCAGTAAGTGTTCAGCACCACCAGAGTACCAACCTCTGATTTTCACAAGCTAATTAGGGTCAAATCAATGACTCAAGCAACAAATTGCAGACTAATTACTCATTTAATAGAGAAATTTCCAAAGGGTGCCGCGAATAAAAAAAAGGTTGGGAAACACTACAAATGAACATATAAATAACTAAAATAAAATAATAAATGTGTTGATGTTTTCTTATAAGCACTTTTAACAGACTAAACTACTACAGCATATTTTAATGTGACTGTGAATGCAGTGTTAATTTCATGCAACCTCTGATACTAAATTTTGTTATGAATTTTTAGTTCAATAACTAAAGTTGGTTATGAATTTTTAGTTCAATAATTTGTGGAGTTATCCCATATAAATAATGTAACATTTCAACATTTATTAATAGAGTATACATCTTTTATCACTTTTTTGTCGTTTGCATTGCATATATTTTGAATTTTTAATCAAATTCCTGTTCATCTGAATACTTTTTAATCTAATCAAAGTCTAATGAAAACTCAATCAAGATGTTAAAGATCAACACTGCTTCTGGTTAATAACACATTTTTAAAAAAATGTTATGCTATTCTGAACATAGCCTATGATTGTATATGTGCATGTGGGTTTGTGAGAGAAATAAATGAAAGTAACAGAAAAAAAAAACATTTATAATATACAAACATATGGAAAGTGTTTGTGTGAGCAGACGCAATTTTTTGAGATGCTCCCTAAGTCTATTCAGATTCAACACACCCACTTGTCAATCTTATATTTGCATGAAAGAAAAGGGTAGTCATTTGTAAAAGGTCATGTGCTATTTTACATGTTATATAATGATTTTATTTTCGTAGATTATATGTTATTAATGTATTTGAAGTCTGTAAAAGTGCAAATTGATCTGACAATGTAACTAATGGTGTGAAAATAGATGCAGACTGTAAGAATGAACCTTGAACTGCATTGATGAATGGTTTCATGTTATGCTTTTAAAGTTGAGCGTGTGTCTATAAACATACAGGAAGTCATTTTTTCATCCTACAAGATTGTTTGGATTATGAATTCTCCTCTTTCTGCTCTTTCAAGAAATCTTACTGCAGCACGGAAGACATCTTTCAACATATGTTTCAACTTTGCTGACAGCTTCTTTTTTTCATGTCTTGTTAAAAATATTTAGTTCATATCCAGCTCTGGAAAGCAGCACCAATTCACATATAATGCCTGGACAACAGCTGGGAATATTATCATCTTGCCGACCACCAGCAACACATTAACTGAGGACATGAATTCTGATCAGCTGACCTTGGATAACCTGCAATGCTCATTGCCATCTTTGCTAGATTTTTCCTCCTGGGTCAAAACTGCTGAATCAGTCACAAATGCATTTCTAGAGGGCTTATAATATTCCCCAAGAGCAAATATGAGTCTCAATGGAACTATATTAGCCACCCATATTTTACCACTAGACAAGCTGGTAAACAAAGGCAATGCAATTATGTAGGGGTTTTTTTAATCAAAAAAGGCAATCACAGCATTTTATGACCGGATGAGCATCATTAATATTAAATCAGGTTTACTTTTATGCATTTGACAGATGATTTTATCCAGAACAAAAAAGAAGATGATACATTTAGTCCTGGTTCACTTTGCGATCACACTGTCATTTTAACATCAATTGTAACGAATCAAAACAAAAGGCGTAAGGATATGGTCACAACAACTTTTATGACATAAATTTTACAAACTTACAGAACATCCAATACAACACTGTGATCTAGGTGGGTTAAATGCGCGATTGTGATGGTATTTTTACAAGCTTATAACTAATGAAAAGCTTATAAAATGTGTAAAGGTGTGAAAACAGCAGCAGGAATTTCACCATTGTAAGGACACGGCGGTTCTGATGCCTCTAATGAGCAACATACTGTAGCTCCTATGACAAGAAGAACAGGTACAGTGGGGGAAAAAAGTATTTATTTTGTTTCTGGTGTCCTTTGCCAGCTCTTTGGTCTTGGCCATGGTGGGGTTTGGAGTGTGACTGTTTGAGGTTGTGGACTGGTGTCTTTTATACTGATAACGAGTTCAAACAGATGCCATTAATACAGGTAACGAGTGGAGGACAGAGGAGCCTCTTAAAGAAGAAGTTACAGGTCTGTGAGAGCCAGAAATCTTGCTTGTTTGTAGGTGACCAAATACTTATTTTACCGAGGAATTTACCAATTAATTCTTTAAAAATCCTACAATGTGATTTTCTGGATTTTTTTCTTCTCATTTTGTCTCTCATAGTTGAGGTATACCTATGATGAAAATTACAGGCCTCTCTCATCTTTTTAAGTGGGAGAACTTGCACAATTGGTGGCTGACTAAATACTTTTTTGCCCCACTGTATGCTTGAGCATTCAGTCATTTTTAAGGTTGTATCTTGTGACATCACATCCTGTTTTTGATTCATGTTGCATGTATTTCAGTTGAACCGCACCAGAGTTTCTTTAGAAGCAGGCCTACCTTTTCAGTGGTTCGGATGGCAGCATTCACACTTATTCAAATGAACAGATCATTTGCACCAGATTTAACCAAACCTGCCAACTGTGAACACACCCTTAATGTATTATAAAAATGGATTCAGTGTGGTACTGTAGGTCTGAGTTCTCTGCAGCATCGTAGCCCATCCGATTTCTTTCCCTGAAGTTGGCAGAATAAATGACAATACAACTACAGTTCCTGTACTTATTGAAATCTGGAAGTGTTTGGCTTGTAGATTTCACAAATGAAACCTGATACTAAGAGGGATTTGCATTCTGGCAGACTGTGATAAGTGCCACAGCAAAAATGCAAACATCTGTGGAGGATATTGTGCAAAACAATGCTTCTTATCAAGTTGCAGTGGACAGAACTGAGTTGTTTATTTCAAAATCATAACTCACAACAAAACATGCCCCATGTTAAGTCACATGTATTGTATATTACAATATTATGTTCTTATGAGTTCATATATAATGGATTTCCTTGGAATAACTAATTTTTTTATGGTTTTGAAAGAAGTCATTACGGCTGCTTTTGTTTGATAAAAAAAATACAATAAAAACACTTAACATAGCTGTTTTCTATTTGAATACATTTTTAAATGTAATGCATTCATGTGGTGGTAAAGCTGAATTTTCAGCAGCCACACACACACACACCTTACTAACTGAATAAATGCATAGACTTGTAGCGTCTGGACCAATCAGACACACCATTTTTCATTTGATTTAACAAATCAATTATTCATTAGATTAACAAACATTCACAGACCCCTCACCCAATAAACATACTGGGTGCCAAGTTGTCTGTGAACGAGGCCCAGGACCCTGGTTACCATGGCAACCCTGACACCAGATAGATTTTACAGCCTAATGGCATGTTGAGAGTCCTCCCCCTCTCACTGCATGTTCCATAGGAAGAGGCACAATGCACAGTAGAAATGGACTTTTCTCTAATTAATCCATAGGAAAACCTTTCTTTGAATGAACACACATATCCTTCAGGTCATCGTGTATGTTGTCTTTGAGATTTTATACTGTTTTATGCAGGCTTATGATGGAAACACTCATTCCTGTCATCTTACCTATATGTAACCCTACCATGTTTAATATCTATGAATTCGCCTTCTGATGATCTAAACGAGAGTGTATATTATATGCTGGTACATAGGCAATATATTAGTGTTCTTAGAATCATTAATAATTTCGATTCAAGTTCCATATGCAAATTACCATGCTTTCACACAAAGGGTCATAAAAGCTTCCCAGTATCTCAAAACTCCCTCTTGGGATACCGGCCTAAGGGTCATAAAAACTTCCCAGTATCTCAAAACTCCCACTTGGGATACCGGCCTTTCTCATTGGACAAGCCCATCTTGAGAGGCGGGGATCTTCTCCGACCTTAAAGGCCTCACACCATGTGACCTGCCGAGAGTCGGTGGTTCTGTTAGGGTTTGAGAAGATGTGAGCTACAATGCTCCAGGACATCCTAAGCCCAGTTGACCCTGAGAGGTCGAGTAAATATCTACAGCGGATCTAAATATTTAAATTAATTATAACTAGTTATGATTAATTATTCATATTTCCCCATGAGCTGATTCGCTACAGACTCAAGTAGATAAATAATCCTTCGTACCCATTTGAAAGAAAAAATCCACAAAGACAATTCAGCTTCTTCATATTTTAATTGCATATTTGGCATGGGTTCTTCATAATTATCTCTATTGTTCTTTGTAATCCACAAGGTCATTCATGAGAAGATGGCCAGCATTTAGATAAATGAACATGCCAATTGTTCTAATGGCATTTTTATGGCAAGAACCAAATTAGAGCATCAACAGCCCGCATTTCTTTTTTGAAGCCAAAAATAGAGTGCATTATTAATTCACAGGAACTGGGGCAGCCTGGGGGATGGACAGGCACGCGGATTTTACTCCAGGCCTTTATAGAATGCTATTGTTCAGACTGGTCCCATGTGCCCATAAATTGGAATGATGTCATTCCCTTTTTTCAGCACTTGAGATGTCAGAATAGCCCCTGGACTGTCCATGACAGTTTGTTTGGGGTGGGCTAGGAAGTTAAGTCACATGTTATTGCTCATACTGAGAGTTCGAACAAATGCCTAGCTCAAAGTCTTAATCATCAGAGCGTAATTCATCCCTGAACGTTTCTGCAGAAACTGTACTTCAAATTATGCAGTATACTGTATGTTGAAAAGAGGTGTACTTGTACTTTCCTTGATTGGACTAATTAGGCTATTTGTGCTCGGTGGATGATAAAAAGTTTGGACAGACTTTTACACTGAAGGAGGGAACAGACATAAGCAGTTAGAAAGCACCTAGAAATGCCCTAGCAATGAATAAGAACATGCTAGCAACTGCATAGCAATATGCTACCATCACATTGAGTTCTGCACAAACACCACACTGAAAAGAATGGCTTTAAAATAATTTTCACTTAGAAATTACTTGTAAACTTTCACAAATAATTACAAAGAAACATCAAGTGACACATTTTTTAAGACAAATTATTGTAAATTTTTTTATAGTGCATTTGCTTATAATGTAAAAAAAAAAGTACAAATATAGGTTTATTACAAGACAGATTATGATTACAGATTACAAAATGTATTAATATTTTCAAGCTATTTGTAATTTCACTTTTATTTAAACAAATATTATTTATTAATTTATGAATTTAATTAATTGTATTTCATTTCGTTTTTTTTGGCACACTTAAAATGTATACATGTCCAGATACAATGTCTAAATATCCTTAAAATCAAATCAAATTTACTTTAAATGCAAAACTGCATAAAGTACCAGTATTAACGGTTTTCTTGTTTTAAGCATAAATCTAACATATTTTTAAGGGAAATGCATGTATACATAAATAAATCTGTTAAAGGGTAAATTTGATTGCATAGCCAAATCCATAAGCAATCATCCAGAGATTCACTCAATGCAACAATAAAGAAGATAAGATCATTTACTAATTCTGATTAAAATGTATAGTCCTATATTCTCAAAAACATTTCTCATTATTAAAGCTTACATAATTTGCCCAGTGAGCCCATTGTGTTGTCTTTTTTTAACTACATTTTTGGACCTTTTACCTATATTTTGTCAGGATAGTTTGAGAAGAGATGTGAAGCGTCAGTAAAGGAGAGAAGAGAACAAGATCATAAAGCACCTCAAGCCGGGACGCGAAACGCTGCGGCTCCAACATGGTGTTGTCATTTGAGTGATTCAGGCCAGCTTCAATCAAAACCTTCCTGTGACTAAACAGCACGTTTCTCCATTTCAGCACGACTGAAATGCTGATTTTGACAGCAGCAGCAGTGATGGAATCCCTGGCTTTGAGATCATGAGGACACCAGAGCACATGTGTCTGTATCTGCTCTCAGCCTCCAGCTGTGTCTCGCATGCAAAACCTCCTCTGTTCTTTTACAGTAGTTAAAATTAGAGCGTTTTCTAATCCAGAGAGACTTCCCATTCTCCTGTCTCTCTTCCCCAGAGCTTTCTCTCCGACTTTCACAGATCTAAGCTGGATTTTTTTCTTTTTTGGTGGCTGTTGAGTCAGCAATCTAAATTAGAAATTAAGGCAGGCAGAGAAAAAAAAAGAGAGACAGAGATTTACAGGAAGTATTCCATCTTTGCAACTGAAGCTGTTCCATTATATTTGCAGGCATTCCATAAAGAATTCTATAAAGTACCAGATCTTAAAATCTTTTTAATGGAGCATGATCTGCAAAACCATTCAGAATAAAGGAAATTATCATAATTGCTCATGTCTTACACCTGGGCGACAGACAGACAGACAGACTGACAGGCAGATAGATGTTGTCACATCCCAACAGTAAGTGCTTACAGTCTTGTATATAGATATTATGTTCAGTTAGATTTGTATCTGCTGTACTTCATGAATTAACTTGTTTTTATCTGCACATCATATTACAGACCCATACCCGCTGGTTTAATATGCCCTTGTGGAGATACGAATGGTGATTCCAAAGCAATACAAACATATACGAGGTTAGTTTCTTTAATATATTACAAAATGCATGAGTGAAAATGATGCTAAAGATATTGATCTCAGACATTTATGTTTTTTTTGTTCTACAACTAATTACAGCTCTTTTTCTCAGAATCTCTTAATCCTGACAGGAAAACCAGACAATTTGGAGAAGGTGTTGTGATGACACTGCTTGGCAGAAAAAAAGATGTTTTACAGGAATACTCCTCCTCAAAATGAGAATTATCTCATCATTTATTAAATCTCATACTGTCCCAGATGTATATGACTTTTTCTTAAGATGAACACAAACACAAATTTTAGAAAAATAATCCATCTCTGTGAGTCCTTATAATGCAAGAGGATGGGACCCTCAAAGTTAATGCTTCATATTTAAATACTAGTATTTTTCACTTTTTTAACCAAAAATCAATGGTTGTATATCTGTTATACAAGCGATCATGAGAAAGACGTTGTGAAGACGTCTTCAGTACACATTTATTCATCCACTAGATAGTTAGACAGACAGAGACAGACAGATAGATAAATAGAAAGAAAAAGAAAGAAAGAAGACAATACAACGGATCGATGGATGGACAGACAGACAGACATATAGATAGAAATTAGTAAATAATGCAGAACAATAGAGCACATGAGCAGCTGTACAGTCGCTGTGTCCTGTCAACTCAGATTTTGGCTGTTCTTCTCTTATCTCAGGCACATGTGCTGCAGCAGTGTGGATTGGTGGATTTGCTGTGAGAGATGCGAGTCTCAGGGAGGTTGACCTACTTTTGATCCCAGCACTTCCCAATGCTCTCTCTTTCTCCAGATGGAAAACGCAAACCCTCCACTGAACGCATGCACACTGTATGTAACAGTATCACTACTGACTGCAGGTGCTACAACCGAAAGCCACTGGAGTTATTCAGCCACTTTCCAGCCAAAAGTATATTGTGCATGTTTTTGCTCTCTCTCTAACTCTGTCTGTCTCTGAACCATTATTCATCCTCAGTGTGTTTGCATTTTTTTCAGAACATACTCTGGCCTTTTCTTGTGGGAAGTGTTTTAGTCTCTGCAGTCTGATTCTAGTTTTCTGTTCCATGAGATTCAAATTCTTCCCACCAGAAACACAAACTGAAAACAATTCATCATCTCAGTGAATCAACAGATACACAGACAAACATTCAAAACTGATTACCGGGAAATAACTCTGTCTTGACTCAGCAACAGGCTACTAAATTCTACTAAACCTCCTTTAGCTCACCTAAAATAGATTCAGCAGCTCAGTCCAAGTCAGCAGAACATATGCGATAACGGCAGACCCATGCCAACGTCTTAAAATGAGTCTCAAGTGAATTTTTAAATGCCATTTTATAAAAGTAAAAAAATAAAAATAACGTTAAACATAAAGCTGGTTTTTAAACCATTTGGGAGCAAATTAAACATTTAATGGGTCTGAAAAATTGAAGTAGCAATGAGAAACATATTACAAATTTGAATAAAACATGAGACATGAGAGTGAAAAATTTAAGGGGGTCTGAATACTTTCCGTACCCACTGTATATATATATATATAAAGCACCATGATACTACAATGATGTTGGTGGTTGCCAAGGCAGTTACTTAAGTGTTCTATTTTTTTTTTATCATTTAAATTTTTGTTATTTGAAATTTTATGTGATGGACAAGCAACAAAAGTTGAACCAACGCAAATGTCTCCAAGACAGGGGTAGCTGCAGCTTGGAGTAATGGGCGTGCCGAAAGGTTTCACGAAAGCTGCCTGTTCCGCATAAGGAAGCAATAAATCCAACATAATCCTATAAAACCAAATTTCAAGGTAAAAACAGTGTTAATGATATAAAGAATATTATTATTATTATTACCGGTATTATTTTTAAATACTTTTGAAAGTACCTTCGGAACTTCTGTATGGCGCGGGTTAGTGACGTCATCACCACCGCAAGTTTAGGTTAGGTTATCAATCATCAAAATAAATGATCAAAAACAAATTACAATTATTTTTTAAGGATACAAATGTCTCTTAAAGGGATAGTTCACCCAAAAATGATAATTTGATGTTTATCTGCTTACCCCCGGGGCATCCAAGATGCAAGGTGACTTTGTTTTTTCAGTAGAACACAAACGGAAATTTTTAAGTCAAACCGTTGCAGTCTGTCAGTCGTATAATGTAAGTGGATGGGAATCACGGCTTTGAGAGTCATAAAACATACACAAAAATGAAACCAAATTAAACCCAACGGCTCGTGACGATACATTGATGTTAGGGCTGCACGATAAATCGCATGCGATATTTAACGCGCATCTTGTCAGAAAGCCGCTTCTGTAATCAGCGGTAAATCTCCATCACCTGCGGGCTTTCACATTGAGCAGCATTAACTACACAGAGCCGTTGTTCACAGACGAGCTGCGCAAAAAATCGCGCAAATATGAACGTGGTCTGTGTAAGAAACTGAACAGTATTTATATTGTTTTTGACCTCTGATTCACGCAATGTCCGAACTGTCCTGAGCGCGTTCGCTTCTTCTTCTTCAGCCTGGGCGTGAGGCAAAAAATGTATTTGCTACTATGTCTCCAAAGTCATTCATTTTTAATGAGGTTGTTTAGTTTAGAGGTCGTTTATGAGGTCCTGTAGTTTAAGTCATTATTCGACTAAAGTCTCAATAAATCAATAAATCTGGCTCATCTGGTTCTCGAGTTCAACTCAAAATGTTCAACGCAACATGGCTTGAATCATAATTACACATTTGGGCTCATTTTTTCACCCTAGAGAGAAACCTAATATACTTGAACAAACACTTTCTTCCTGAGATTACAACTTTAATGCTCTATATGTTAACTACTAAATTGGTTTAAAGCAGCACAAAAAGTTGAATGAAAGAACATTTTGAATACATGTGATTCGGTTTAGGATTGACAAATGTATTTCTGTAAACTTAATAAGACAAGCAATTTGTTATAGCTATAGTGTTTGAATGGAATCTTACAAGCATGTTGACTCTCTAAACAAACAGCATCAGGGCCCGTATTCACAAAACATTTGATCTTACCACTAAGAGTTCTCCTAAATAACAGTAAAAGTTTTTAGCTAAGAGTTTTCTCTTAAAACCTATTCACAAAGCTGCTGAGACAAACTTTTACTAAGGAATAGAGAGAAGTCTTAAGCTAAGAGTAAGGGCAGGGTTGACCTTGTTGCTATGGATGATGCACGGATCAGCTCCGGATATCGTCCTCTTTTGGAAGGCCAAACAACGTAGTTTCGCTTTCACAACAAAGCACACAGCGTCTTCACGACATGGCGGCGGCGGCAACAACAATACTACAGCGAGAATAAAAGTTACGCCTTCTTTTTGGGTGGCGTTATGCAAATCTTCCCACATAGTGACGTAGATATGTGGGGGCGTGTTAGAACGAGCCATTTTAGGTAGGCGTGGTCTTAACTTTTATAAAGAATATCTCTTTGGATTTGAGACTTTAGTCTTTGCAACTTTACAGATCTTCTTTATGCACCAAGAGCTTGTAACACTCCAAAGAGAAAGGAAAACTTGAAATCGCATCATATGACCCCTTTAAGAAATATAATATAAAATTTGGAGTTGGGATAACCTCCAAACCAAAGCCAATACCTTTTTAAAAGCTCATTTGATTGTCAAATGTTTCTAAAATGTTTATAATGTTTATAATCATTACATTACATTTATAATTTAGGAGTCCTCTTCACTACTAATGTTTCACAGATTTAGGAGCTAATTTTAGCACAAAAACGCTTTGTGAAATACTCTTAGAACAAAAATTTAGGAGTCCTAAATTTAGGACTGACACGGCCATTATTTTTAAGATTTTCTCTTAAATCGGCAAGTTATGAGCTACTTTTAGCCTTAAGATGTTTCGTGAATACGGGCCCTGATCTCACATGGTTTCCAGAAACTCCTACGCTTCTCTTGAGCAGGTGGTGAGAGCAGGAAACACCATTTGCTCCTATTTATAGGTCAGATTTACAACCTTAGATTCAATCAACTCTCCAATCAAACATAGTAGGCTACTCTCATTCATCAAGCAGTTAGATGAGAGATCACATGTAGGGCAGGATGTTATGGAAGGTGACTGCTCACTTTCAGTTTCATTTGAATTTCCTCAGTTTTACCATCCTCACACTTTTAATTTGGCCTTAAGACACTTCAGTTGCTGAAAAAGGCCAGTGGATTTGCCCAAAGGACAAGGAGCAAAGTCAAAGCACAGATCCTTACAGGACATTACAGATGAATGCATCAAAGATAATCAACATGTTACTTGATGTTGTGCAGCTCAGTGCAAACATCCTGTCTAAACATTTTGTGCTTGTAGCATGACTTTGTAAAGCAGTTTTCCCCTAAACAACGCTAATCAAGACTTACAAATCTCATGAAAATTATGTCTGCTTTAAGATTTAAGGATATGTTGTTTTTATCTTTTCATAAATAATTGTAATCAAGTTAAAATGCATTATAATAGATTGCAGATTCCTTGTAACTTCTGAAATTGGTTGTTTGTCTTGTATTTTAATGCATCATAGTTTCTAAATCTTTAAATATATAAATAAATAGTATTATAATGTATTATACTGTAACTGTGGTTACAATTATTATACATTATTATTTTTATACCAGTGCATTACGAGGTGCATTATAAGGCATAATTAATGCATTAATATACTTTTATAATGCATTATATATAAAGGCTTCATGCAAAGTGTAATCAAAAGATCATGTACATGAACGCAATGCAACTTTGTGTAAAAGCATCCAAATATATCTCTATTATAGATCAGTGGTTATAACCCGCTATGCGCCACCTAGTGTCCAAATGCCAAATCCATCAAGTGTAAAATGATGAGAGATGTTGACCACGTACAGTAGGACAACACCGAAACCTTTTTTTTTTTTAGGTTTTAGGCAGATTTAGATCAGCAAAACTGATTCTACACAAGAGGAACAAAACCAAAGCAGAAGCAATGCGACCAGTTAAAAGTGAGTAACGACTGCTGTACTCTGATCATACAAGTGCACTTTTACTCTCAATCAATGCACTGTACGACCACCCTTCAGTTCCAGGGCTGACTCATTTAAACACAGCCACCCTAAAAAGTCTCTAGACACTACAGTACACTCAGTGGAATATGTAATTCATCGTTTCCACGTGCTACAATGTCTGCATGTCCCCTCAAAACACACCGGGGGAGGCTGCACTTTCTGGATTTCCTGTTCTGTCTTTTCATAACTCTGCGTAAAACCACAATACTCAGAATAAGTTTCCACCACTGACAGAACAACATCTAGCTTTCATAAGACTTGATATCCTTCTTCAAGGATTCAAGGACGCTCCTTCAAGTAATGTAAGTAGCTACATATCAAAGTTATTTGATTATTTGTGTGTGTTTCGCATTTTTGTCTAGTTGAATACTTTTCTTAAATTATAAATCAGCATAAAACGTTAAATTGAGAAATAAACATGAATTTGAGAACGTATTTCCTCCTTTTTGCTTTAAATTGATATTCCGTGTCCAGTACAAGTTAAACTCAATCGACAACACTCGCTGATTAACTTTACCTCAAAATGTTAATTTCTTAAAAAAAAGTGAGGCACTTACAATGAATTGATCAACCCATAAACGATTATATACTCACTGTTTTAGACGTGTATCCACAAAAGGTAAACGATATGCGTGTTAGCATGATTTTACAAACCCACTTTGAGTTGCTGTTACCTGTGAAAGTTACATCTAGCTTTACGACTTTGTTGTCATGACAACGCAGCTTCTAAAACGAGGGTAAAAACAACGCCGAGTAAATAATACATACATTTTAATAGAGGAATTAATGTAAGTGCTTTTATAATATTATAAGCTTCACATTTCTTATTTTATATTATTCAAAAATCGATCCAATTCACGATATTCCGGTTGCATAAACTGCTTAGACTAGTCTTAAAGTTAAAAAAAAAAATGCATTAAAAAAAAAAATTTGTATAGAAAAGTAAGAGACTGGTTAGCTGCCTCTTGGTTAACTGCTAGTTGGTCAAAGTAGCTGTGTTTATGCGACTGGCCCCTCAACGCGAATCCCCTCCCCCTTCCAAGACAAAGAGGGACGATTGGATATTTATTTATTTTTATTTTTGGTGGTGACCTTAAAGGCACAATATGTAATTATCGCCGCTGGAGGGCGAGTATTCCAAATAAACAAAGAGACAAAGGCGTAATTTGATGACACTGTGACTGAGTGTGGAATCATGGGAGTTGTGGTCTTCATCCCCACAGCCGATGCAATCCGACGGGACTCGGGCAGAAATCATGTTCATGGATGAGCTAATGGTTTATTAACTAGTAGAATGAAGCAGGGTGAGGCTGAAAGCTGTCGAAGCGAAACGAGGCCGCTGAACGAGCGTGACACACGGCTCGAAAGCATCGGAGCTTTTATTATGCCACAGTCGACCACTTCCGCTCCTTCCGGTCGTGTGTATGTGGGGAAAAAAGCAGCGCTGTATTATCACACTAGATTACATTTGAAAGATCTGTTATTATGCTACTCTGTGCGGTCGTCACCGGTCTATTAAAACACACAACATATTAAAGCGTCTTTGGTGTTTCCATGTTTTCTACAAAACAAAACCGGAAATCGAGAGGTTATGACGTCATTGGCAGGCGACACAATGACACGGTCCTTGTCACTAATTAAAATAGCTTATTTCTCTGGATTTAAACATTCTTCGAAACATTTGGGATGATCTTAGTACACAAGTCAGCAAAATATATAACACTGTTCTAGTGGTTTTTGGATATTTTAATCAAAAAAAAAAAACCTTACATATTGTGCCTTTAAGTAACAAATGCTGTCAGCTGAACTTCTATTGAAACTGGCAGCACTGGAACAGCCATAGACTAAACCCGTTTACATGATAAGCACCTTGTGCAAGAACTTCTTCACTTGTTGACATGATTTAAAAGATAAATGTCACTAATATTTTCTTTTTTTAATATTTAATATTTACCCAAGGACCACAACATCATGGAAAACACAACCATATTGCACCCAGATTTCCAGCGCTATCTCTTCACACCCGTCTACAGTCTGGTCTTGTTTTTCGGATTGATTGGAAATCTTGGAGCTTTGTATTACTTCATCTTTAAAATCAAACAGAAATCTCCTTCAAACATATACATCATTAACCTAGCGGTGGCTGACACGCTTTTCTTGTTCGCCTTGCCATTTCGTATCCACTACCACCTCAATGACAGCAACTGGATATTCGGCCATGCCATGTGTCGCATCACCGGCACGATCTTCTTCGCCAACATCTACATCAGCATCAGCTTCATGACCTGCATCTGCGTAGACCGCTACATTGCCACCCTCCACCCTCACACCTACCTGCAGCTTCGCAACACAAGTCTCACGACTATGGTGAGCACCGTCGTGTGGTTGGTCTCCGGGTCGGCCATGTTGGCCTTCATGCTAACATGCCCATTATCAAGCAAAGGGAACATGTGCTTTGAGGGCTTCACTAAAGAGGAGTGGAGCGACTTGGCGCCGTACAGCATATGCAGTCTCATTTTTGGATCCCTTCTGCCCTCTGCGGTCATCCTGGTGTGCTACCCCATTGTGGCCCGTCGCATCGCCCGGATCAACAACTCCACCGCCCGTGTGGCACGGCGGATCATCTATGCCATCCTGGTCATCACAATTCTGTGTTTTCTGCCTTATCATGTCGTGCATCTAGCGTACCTCTTGTCACGCTTGAGAGACATCAAAGAGGATGACGGGATTTACCTCCTCCGTAGGGTGACCATGGCTCTGGTCAGTCTAAACAGCCTCCTGGACCCGCTGTTGTACTACTTTGCCACGGGTCACTACAAATGGAGGCTAAAAAGACTGAGGCTGAAGAAGAAAAAGGGTGTTTATTCCATTTCCAATGGCTTTTGATGGCTTCGTTTCAGCTGAAATATTTCAGTTAAAAGGTATAAAAAAAAGGCAAGACGGCACATAAAATTAATCTTTAATGCCAAAAAACAAAACTGAAATACAGAAAAATGGACTCCAATGTGGCTTGATGAGTTAGTTTTTTTTCTCATATAATTGTACTAATAGTGCAAAATCAAATAAGAATGACTGTAATTTTTTATTACATAACAGCAAACTTATTCATAGACTGATATATTGGCCAGTATTTGGCTTTTTTGCAATGATCTTGGTTCTGAATATTTTTTAAAAATTTTGTTTCTCATTTCTTATCAATGAATTATTACATATATTAGTACATGCAGCTCAGTATCATCCCTGCATTTTGTTTCAAATTCTGAATACTGATCACTTTTTTTATGTTGAACTTTTATCTAAAGCTAAGAAATAAATGTTTTCACAAATGACAGCCTTCTCGATCAAATTTACTAAAAAAAACTGTTATTTTTTTTAAACCAAAGACAAACATCAAATCAGTGTCACCACAGTCACGAAGGCAGACCATTCTTCAGCAACGTAGACAAGAAACTGCCCAATTCTTCATCCTGAGGGGGACAAAAATCATTTTAAAACACAATGAGAAACAGGTTAATATAGTACATTTCAAAACCTAAAATGTAAAATCACCAAAAATAAAAAAATCACCAAGGTTGCATTTATTTAATCAAAAATTTAGTAAAACCAGTAATACTGCTAAATATTGTTACACTTCATAATAACAGCTTCTATTTTAATATATTTTATATTATTCATTAATAAAAATGTCCTTTATTTCTCTGATGTCAAAGCTGAATTCAGTGTCACACGATCTTCAGAAATCACACTCATTTCCTGATTTGCTGCTCAAGAAAAAGTTCTTCTTATTATCAATGATGAAAACAGTTGTGCTGCTTAATATTTGTGTGGAAACTAGGATTCTTTAAAGAATAGAAACATTATAAATGTTTTATTGTCATTTTTCGATCAATTCATTGCATCCTTGCTGAATAAAATTAAACTAATAAAAAAAGGGTCTAAATGAGTACAAGCTCTGAAATCACTGAGCGTGTCTTAGAGGCGTTTCTATAAGACGCACTATTAGACAGTGACACCGCAAATTCACTTTCTCTCACACATTTGTTGCTGTTTCAATTGCAATCCAATTGTGCCACACTGATACATACTGAAGAATGTGATTTTATGGTAATATGTCTGTTTTGTCAGGCAGTTGGTGATACCAGTTTGTTCGGAATCATAAGTGCAAAAAGTTTCCCTTGTGGGCTGTGAGATGCTGTGCATTCCACTAGACCAACTATCTGACCACGAGCCAAAAAAACAAGTGTTTCCACATACACAAACCCAAAATAGAAACGAAAATATTTCAGCTGTTTAAAAACAGTGAAGACAATATAATCCACATGAAATGATCAAGAATTAGTTCATCACATGTTTGTTCACCTGGTAGCTCCATGAGAGCAGAATGACTTTGAGGTTGGGCTCCTCGGCTGAGGATGTCACTTTAATAACGATGGATTCCACGATGACGGTGCCGTCTGGGACGTGCTGGATGCTGTAACTTTTCAATACACTGTAAGAGAGAACGAAAAACAGACTTGACCTCTAATGAAACCTTTATGAAATCATGAACCACATACAGAACAGAATTGCCCATATGGACTGGCATTTACACTGTGGCTTGAAAGTTAGAAGTGTTGTTCACTGAGGGGCCAACGTTTGGGTGAAATGACTCACCTGCATGCGATGTACCAAAATGACTAAAGAACCATTATCCATGAAATATTTAGAAGCCAGATGTTTTTTTAGTTGACAAATTACAGAACGGTTTGAATGGATTCTTTAGCTTTAAAAAAAATATTAGAATTAGTTTAATTTATTACGCCAAAATTTTATCAGGAGTATTTAATTACACTTTGTCATATGAACAACCAGTCAGTAAACAGATTGATGCAAGTCTCCAAAAACCTAAAATAGTTCCCAGTTTGGTTTGTATCTGATTTTCCTGATAAAATGTCTCATGTTTAGTGAGGAAATCCAACAACAACATTTATTTATAAAGCACATTTAAACACAATGTAAATTGATACAAAGTGCTGTACAGTGATCAAACAAATCTACTAGGGGTGCACCGATTGATCGGCTACCTTTCACTATCGGCCGATAATCACGCTGGGATGATTGATTGGCGGTCTCTAAAAGGCCGATCTCAAAAAAACGATCTCAAGCTGATGACGCGCCTGCCGTTGAGAGGTTTGGCACGACATGCAGCGGCTGCGTCTCAGTCCGGCGCGGGTGAAATAATTATAATGCTGAAGGTGAGGTACTTCATATTTCTTCATTAAATAACTTATAAAGTCATTTGAAAAATCACCGCGCATGCTCTCTCTTTCTCTCTCAAAATACGCAAATGGCTTCAAATCACCACACATCGTGTCTGTCTATAAGCGAGCTGCACAGTTGACACAGGAATTGTTACTTGCACAGTCAGCAAGATTTCACTAAAGTTTGCCAGTGTTTAACCATTCTCCTGGACACCGTGCGCTCATGCACACTCGCAGCGCACACACACAATGCCAGGTTCACATTACTCCATTTGCAGTGCATACGTGGTGTGTATATTTTCCGCGCTCATGTTAACGGATTAAAGCGTTCACCGCACACGGTTGCTGTCCGGCAGTGCGCTCAGCGGTGCGTCTGCAGCAGTGCAGAGATCGTTTCCGCACCCATGTTGCTGCGCTGCAAGCGCTGAATTAAAGTAACAGCGCATTGTTTGCAGTAAATATGAACATGAATACGTGGTGTGTATATTTTCCGCGCTCATGTTAACGGATTAAAGTGTTCACCGCACACGGTTGCTGTCCGGCAGTGCGCTCAGCGGTGCGTCTGCAGCAGTGCAGAGATCGTTTCCGCACCCATGTTGCTGCGCTGCAAGCGCTGAATTCAAGTAACAGCGCATTGTTTGCAGTAAATATGAACATGATTGACACGAAAATGTAGGAATTACAGCATAAATGCATATTATTAAAGTGTACGGTGTTTCACAATCAACACATATGGCTTTTTGTCTAGGTTTAAAGGGAAAGAGCACTTTTATATATAATAATTTCAGATACAATAATAGATGCCCTCGTGGAGGTAAAAAAAACAAAGTTCTTTATGAACCGCAGGATTGCTTGTAATAAAGATTTCAATGCAAAAGGAAAGGCAGTAGAGCTGACTATTTCTGTCAATGGTAAGTTTGTGATAACATAAGAAAAGTAGTTTAAATGTTTTGCCAATGGCTTGAGCAACTTAATATATAAATCTAGAAGTTAATGCAAAAGTAAAAAGCATTGAATAATGTGTTGCTTATATTTATTGTGTTTAAAATGTCTGTGAAAAATTGTATTACTGTACTGTGTAAAAAAAAAAGAATTGCAATGCTGAAAAAGCATTTCCAGTGACAATGTTTGGATTTGAAATCAAAATAATGGATAAATGTGTTTGTAAATGTCTAAAAATCCTGATTGGAGTATCACTATAAATAGTTATAAATGATAAAAAGAAGGCTTTAAAAAGATCGGTATTGGTGGTCGGTATCGGCAGATACTGCTTTCTGTGATCGGTCTCAAAAATCCTGATCGGAGCACCCCTAAAATCTACTAATAAAAACAACAACTACACACATACAAAGGCTAAAGAGTAAAAATAAGATTTAAGTCTAGACTTAATGTCCAAAGAAGGAGCAGATCTCACATGATAGGGGAGACCATTCCAAAGCTTGGGGCCAACCACAGAAAAAGCCCGAACACCCTTTGATTTGTACCGACAACGTGGTACAGTTAGAAGCAAGTGACTCGAAGATCTAAGTGCCCTAGCAGGACAATATGGCACAAGAAGTTCAGAGATATAACTTGGTGCACAACCAGACAATGCCTTATAAACAAACAGAAGAATTTTAAAATCAACCCTGAATTTAACGGGAAGCCAATGAAGGGATGATAAAACAGGAGAAATGTGATCCCTCCTGACCTAGTCAAAAGTTTTCCCGCAGCATTTTGAACAGCTTGCAATCGTGACACTGAAGATTGAGATAACAAGATGTAACAAGTGCATGAATCACAACTTCCATATCCTTCCTTGAAAGAAGATGCTTCAACTTTGCAATAGATCTCAAATGGAAAAAACTTGCTCTAATAACAGCACTAATTTGTTTATCAAAAAATAGAGAGGAGTCAAAAATCACTCCAAGGTTTTTGATTTGTTTGCGTACATTAGTTGACAGTGGACCTAACTGAGCTTCCAAAGCAGGAGACTAGTGTGCAGGACAACCTAATATTAAAACCTCGGTTTTATCCTCATTTAACGGCAGGAAATTATTAGACATCCATGTCTTAATATTATGTACACATTTCAATAATACATCAAATGAAACAGCAGAATCAAGCCTTACTGGTAGGGGTGTAACGATGCACTCGTTTTCTCGATGCATCGATTACAAAACCTGACGATGCAATGCATCGATCTTGAAACATGGATTTTTGAATCGTCGATTTCGGACAGTAATCGATTTAAAACGCTAAGAATAGAATGAATCGCGATTTCTATAGCGATTCAATGCTTTCAAAATATATACACATTAAATTACTACAAGCACGAATTAATGGAGACCTTGAACAGTGTTCATGCCCTCACATATCTCCTTCACGCGCTCCACTAACCGCCTGCGACTGTCACAGGATTGCGCTCGCGCTCCGTTTGTCTCACGGACACATTTTTTGAGCAGCTGATGTGTGATTTCTCTCCTTAGTACTCGTGGCCAGTCATGCTAAAGTGAAGTAGTTTGACTTTTCTGTAGTTTTTCATAACTTTGAGAAAAAAAAAAAAACAGCCAGAGATGTTGGCTTATTAGTTTTATAAAAGTTATTGTCATATCTGTGTCCTCTTATGTCAGGTTCTTATTTAATCACTAAATTCAATCGAATAAAAAGACATGCTGGCTATTAACAATCAAATGAAATCACTATCAACAAAATTCATAGATGGATTGTGCATAAATGTTAAGTTTAAATATAACATTTTAATGTAGAAATATTAAATGATTGCAAAAATGAAATAAGCTACTTATTTAAATATGAAACTACACCCGCCAGTAGGTGGCATGAAGGTGAGGGGGGAATGATTAACTGCGTTAATTCAGCAATAGAACAGTGTGTGTGTGGTATAGTTCGCTGACCTCTTGAGGTGTGTGTAGATGCGGCCGAGTGTGTCTGTGTCGCTGTGGGGGTCGTGGAGCTGCACACGGCAGGTGAAGCGCAGCTGGTGTTCACTGAGGCCCAGCTCTTTGAGAGCCTGTTCTGGAGAAACCAGCCGCAGACTCTACACAGACACACATATTCAGAAAACATGGAATTCATGACGTCTGAAACCTTATATTAGTCAAACTAATGATGAAATTGAACCTAAAGAGCCATGATGACTTACATTGTCCTTCATTATTAACGTCCCATGCATGGTGCGAGGTCTTTTAGCATCAGGCAATGGACCTGCGAGAAAGTTTCACAACAAATCCTGTTATTTATTCAAATATGGCATAACATTGATGATAATCATTGATAATCACAAAAAAAAAAAAGATTTTGCCCTGCGTTTTCTTTAAAAATACAAAAAATGGAAATTATAGTAGTAGTAGTAACGTGACACTTCTAATTTAATAAAAGCGCTTACATTAATACTTCAGTTAACACTTGTTATATTTAGTTCAGTTATACAATTATATTGTTTGAGCCGAAAAGCCGTTTAAATCATAATTTTTACAGTTCCTTTAGGGATTTGGCATTTATGACAATATAATGTCATGGCAAAACTATATATCATTTTACTCAGGAAACGTTAGTAAGTTGTTAACATGTACAGTATATTATTTTTACATTGTGTGGCTATACAATCTAAACAGTGAGTATTTTAATGTTTACAGATCGGCCTCATTCACTTCAGCTGCAAGTGCCTCAGATTAACCCAGATTTTTTAAGGAAAAGGAAGAAAAGTAATTTTTCTAGTAATCCACATTATGCCATAAATATAGATTTTTGACCTTAACTTGAACCCAGCAAATTCCTTTAAGCCAATGGGATCCAGAAAATATAAAGTCAAACTAAAAGAGGAAAAGCAGAAACTGCAAGACCAACATAAACATGTGACAAAAAGTCATGACGGCATTTCTGTAAACAGGTCAAATAAAGCAGTCAGTGGTGTACGTGTCAATCAACACCTCCGAGAGCCATCTCCCTCTTCAGCAGGTTGAGCGAGATGTCCACAGGGACGCTGGGGTTCGTCACTATGGTTGTCGTCTCTCCGTTGGCCGGCATATAGCAGCTGATACCTGGATGAGGTAAAACATCAGCACAGAGAGAACATCTTACAAACACTGTAAAGTACACTATTAAAGTGATCATATTCCACAATTTTTGTATTGTATTTGTTACCCTCTAAAGTTCCCAAGAATAAATCACAGAACTAGAATTTAGCAACAGCAAAGCACGCTGTACAGTCCAAAGTTTAATTGTATTTTGAGGAGTTGTAGACTTACTAAACTCTTGCTCGATCTTGTCTTTGAGGAACTCCATTTTCTTGGCCTCTCCGTGCACCAGCAGCATGTTCCTGGGTTCTGCCATGCGGATCAACTGCATGATGCCTTTGGCGTCAGCGTGAGCGCTGAAGGACATGTACTCCACCTGTAGCTTCACATCCAACTAAACACACACACACACACACCATATACACTGCTGGTCAAGTGTGGAATTACGATTGTGAAATATTGTATTAATAATTAATAAAATATAATTAATTTAAAGAACTTGTTCTATTTGAATATATTTTAAAATGTGATTTATTTCTGTGATGCAAAGCTGAATTTTCAGCATCATTACTCCAGTCTTTAGTGTCACATGATCCTTCAGAAATCATTCATGTGATTGGCGCTCAATTATTATTAAAATAGAAAACAGTTCTTTTAATTTGCAAAAATATTTCACAATATTCCTGTTTTATTGTATTTTTAACATAAAAAAAAAAATCTTGGTTAGCATTTTTGGTAATTTCTTTTAAAACAAAAAAAATTATGAATAAATTAATCACATTTAATTAAACTAATTAAAAGTCAATTTTTTACTGTTATTGTATGATACAAATTCAGATGTGAATTCTAGAGGTTTGACATAAGAATTAGTTTCAGGTGTGGTTAAAGAAGGTAAAAATGACAGATTTTTATGAAAATTATGGGAAACAGTGGACTATGCCATCTAGTGAAGCTCAATTAAAATCATTGTTTGCAGTGCCAATAATTACCGTTGCTCTTCCCTCCATCTCCAGTTTTTTCTGTCCATTCAAGATCTTGTGTCCCACAGTGCCTTGCACACAGTACCCTGGCATGATCAGCTAAGAAATAAATATATTGAACTCAATAAATACGTCTTCTATTTCGATGAACAGCTATGAGTCAGTATGGGCTTTGAATGAGTTGAAGTGGTAAGTCTCAGTAACATAATCTGCCGTTTCATAAGGAGTCTTACCATATTCTTTTCATTGCCGGCCCATTTCTTGAATATCTGTAAAGACTGGCCAGCGTGCAACATTCCAGGGGTGGCAAACACAACCTGACGGAACAGATGTCAAAGCCTCTGCTTTTACATAATATCATGCACTGGTTTGATTCACTTCTCAACAGTGTTCTAACTAGGAATCAAAGTCATTGGCAAAAAGAATCAGTTCTTCGAATCTGAGAGCTTGAGAATCAAGAGTCAAACCACATTGCAAACCTTTTGATTCTGATCACCAAAAAGATTCAATATTCATTGTGATAGATGCAACATCCTATTAGTGGAAAATCATTTTAAATATACACATTTTAAACTAACAAATTATTAAATTAAATGTTTTTGTTTGTTTGTTTTTTTATTAAAATGAGGGAAAAAAATAGGATTTAAAGAAATAATATTCAAAAATGCCATGTTTAATATTCTAAAAGGCTTCAACATGTATTATTTAATAATCATCATCATCACCATAGTCATTGTGCATAAAATAATAGTAATAATTATAATAAAAATGATAATTTTACAATAAAAAAAAAAATCCACGAATAGTATAACAATTATCAGAGCAAATCAATTACCCAGATTAAAATTTTCATTAATATTAAAATATTAATTAATATTCTAAGGTTTCTACAAGTATCATCTAATAACAATAATAATATAAAATATAATATTTAAATATTTTGCATAATAATAATAATACTTTAACAAACCATGAATATCTCCATACAGACTTGCAGATTATATCAGAAATAAGATTTAAATTTTCATTAATATTTTTTTTCTGAATACTACTTAATATTCTAGAAGGTTACTACATATATCATTTAATAATTAAAAATATATAAAATATTTAAATAACAATAAAAAAATTATATATATAATAATAATATTAAAATAATACAAAATATTTTCCATAATAATAATAATAACGAATAAATGAATGTCTCTTTGTGGACTAGCAGAGTACATCAATTTTGAATTATATAAATTTCTTCATAGTCTTACCATTGGTCCAGGGTTATCAGCATATGAGCGATCAAAGGCTTTGATGTGCTTGAACTCAAACATGTTTCTTTGTACGAAGGTCTTGCGGATCTTCTGATTGGTCCAGGTGATGAAGAGCTTGTAGTAGTGATTGGCTTTCTCCGTCAACCCGGTGGAGAAGTAAATGGGGGCTTTCAGATTCATTCTCTCCCTGTTAAAATGAAGATCCAGCAATTACATACCATTCTGTGCCAATATAGAGTTTAGGAGTGTCGTAACAGAATTTGTGATATTAAACATATTAACAAAGGTAAAATAGGTGAGCAGCAGCAATCCTAGGCCAGTGAACAACTGTGCAAACTCACCAGAATGTTTCCAACAGAATACAGAGTTCCTGTGCTCTTCCCAGAGCAAACACTGGAATCAAGACCTACAACAAAGACACCAAGATGAACAGAACATACACATCTGAGAGCATAAAAAAGGATAGTTACGGCTTTAAAATCGGATGGATGAGCTGACAAATTCTATATATTTATGCGCCTTAATTACCTTCCCTCCTCTTTCTACTGTTTCATGAACCTTCTTCAGGAAATCTCTTTCCCTGCAGCGTTTGGAGTCTCTGATCGTGGTGGCGTACGTGGACTCTGATATCAGAAGATCTGGCCGGCATTTGTCAATCCAAGCAGCTCTGAGTAAATAAAGTCAGAGAATCTAAACCTGACTCAGTTTAACCTCAATTAATCTAACCGGAATATGAAACCTGAAACGTACATAAAATATGTGACCAAAAAAGGAGATTTTACTCACCCCAAATGTCTGTCTGGTGTCATGTTGTAATCACCCTACACAAATAGATTTAGATATAATTTGCAAATTATGTCAACAACTGGAACAACATAAAAGCCGACGTTTTGCGTTGGGTGGGGGGCCAACTTCACGGAGGTACATAAAATCGGAGTATGTAATGAGCAATGTGACACTCACTGTATAGACGACAGACTCCGAGCCGACTTTGATTTGAAACATGGCGGCTCCCAGCACATGACCGGCATAGTACGCTTTGATCTCGAGCTCTTCGTCTACCTAAAAAAAATAAAACTCATAAAAATAAATTTCATTAGCAACATTAACACATTAATTTTATGCTTAGGTTTAGTTTAACCATTTTCAATGGGGAAAATTTACAACATCAGAATTAATTAAAATATTTAAAAAATATTCTACATTTAATTATTTGATTACAATAAAGAAAAATACGATTTAAAGAAATAAGATTTCAAAATTTCATGTTTAACGCAAAAAGGTTTCTACATGCGTAATTTAACAATAAAAATAATATTTAATCTTGAATCTATTTTAATCTGCTAAATGACTAAATAAATAAATAATAATTGAACGATACAAAATCCTTGAATAGTATATCAATTATCAGATTTACAGAAAAAATATTTTAAAATTATTAATATTTATTTAGAATATTAATTAATATTCTAAAAGGTTTCTACTTGTATAATTTAATAATAAATAACAAAAGATAATAATAATAATTTAACAAAAAAAATCCATGAATATCTGCATATAGACTTGTAAGGTAGTAAAAAAAAAACTAAAAGTAGAGACAATTCTCAAAAAACAAACAAACAAAAAAACAATACATTAGCAGCAAAAACATTAATTTGATGCTTACATATTGTTTTAATGTAAACCTTTTCAATAAGAAAAATGTACAATAACAAAATTCATAAGAACTTAATGATTACTAAAATTAATTAAATGAATGAATTTACTAAAATGAATGAATTTACTTTTTTTTATAACAATAAATAAAATGAATCGATTTCAAATTCAAAGACAATTAACTTTTTACCTGAACTGTTTGGTGGAGGTTGAGTGGCACAACTTTCTTCATGCAGTCTTTGATCATCTGTGAAGTGAAGAAGTTGGTCTCTCCCTTTTTGTCTACTGTGATCTTTCGGAAGTCCTCCAGCAGGATGGGGCAGATGGCTTTGGTGGGGTGGGTCATGTAGATGGGCCCGTCGTAACCCACCATCTCGCTCATGTAGGGAAGAGCACCGCAGTGATCCAGATGGAAATGACTGAGAGGAACATAAAGAAGTGAAAAATCACAATGAGAACAGACAAACATACACGACAGTCACATTACACATCATATATAAACTAACCTTATAATGACACAGTCCAGGAACTCAGTGAGGCGACCGTTTTGTGTAACGTAACTAAAATCTGGGAAACGTCTCTGAAATCAAACACAGATAGTTAAAGGGATAGTTCACCCAAAAATGAAAATGTGATGTTTATCTGCTTACCCCCAGGGCATCCAAGATGTAGGTGACTTTGTTTCTTCAGTAGAACACATATGATGATTTTTAACTTTAACCGTTGCAGTCTGTCAGTCGTATAATGCATGGCAATGGTAACAAAATCTATGAGAGTAAAAAAAAACAACAAATCCAAATTAAATCCTGCGGCTCGTGACGACACATTGATGCCCTAAGACACGAAACGATCGGTTTGTGCCAGAAACCCAACAGTATTTATATCATATTTTACCTCTAATATGCCACTATGTCCAGCTGTCTTTGAGCGCACAAACCGATCGTTTCGTGTCTTAGGACATCAATGTGTCGTCACGAGCCACAGGGTTTAATTTGGATTTGTCTGTGCATGTTTTTTTTACTCTCATAGATTTTGTTACCATTGCCATGCATTATACGACTGATAGACTGCAACGGTTAAAGTTAAAAACCATCAAATGTGTTCTACTGAAGAAACAAAGTCACCTACATCTTGGATGCCCTGGGGGTAAAAGCAGATAAACATCACATTTTCATTTTTGGGTGAACTATCCCTTTAAGCATACAAGTGAAATGACAGATTACAGAATTATGCTATTATAAAAATACAAGTGAACCATTGTAACGCACATCGTCGTTATAGCCCATATGCATGCCACAGTCAAGCATGATGTTTTTGCCTCCGATGGAGACCAAAATACAGCTGCGGCCAACATCCTGACCAGCCCCTGCAAAACAACAGATTCACACATTTAGAAGAACATTTACCTTTAATAATACCATAAACATATAACATTAAAATATTTACATTATATCAGTCAAAATATATATTATAATAATTACAAACACAGACTTTAGGAGACCTATAGGCATACACAAATAAATGTTTTTATTTATTTTTTTACATTTTTTTATTAAAAAGTCAATATTGTCGGATTTGTTATGCATCATATATGTGCTAATGGCTCATTTATGAACGTTTTAGCTATAAAATTAAGCAAACCTCTTACCTAAAGGCGTAACTTTGATATCAGGCATCTTGACAGCTTAGAAAAGCTCAGAAATGAACGTGTTATGTTTACAGGAGACTGATGGTCAAACTCTAACTGTAGATTAGCTGGATATGAACACTTGACGAGTGCATGTCGGTCAGCTTGCACACTAGCCAGGGATGTAGACCAACTGTAAAGAACCTAAACGTGTTTAAGCAGCAGATCCTTCAGAAACAGGTTAGCACAGATTAGCACAGGAGCTAAACAACTTCACGCCGCACAGAAGAAGACAGTAGAATATCAATAAGGCTCTCGATGTGGGCGTGGCTTAGTTGCCCACATGTTGTCTATCGTTTCTAAATAATAATTTTCTTATTTTAACTCGTCACTGTGCGTTTTCATTTTATGGCTATTAAAGTCTTTTTTTTATTCAGGTGTAAATTACTATCAAGGCTGCTAGTGAAGCGGACTGAAAACGGCCATGTCACGTGGTCGCTGTTACTTTTCACAGCGCTGTTTAGTGTGGACCAATCACACTCGTTTGTGATTTCTGGACAAGGATTTTAAAAAATCGTTTTAACTCCCATTTCAGGGGCGTGTTTATATTCCCTTGTCAGGTACAAATGTGTGGAGTTAATTTATTAAAACGATTATGATTTTCAGTGTACAAATGTCTCCAAAAATGCAAACAGTTTCCAGATATTTGAATTCGGCTCAATGGAAAATTCGACTTTCTGAGCCGTCGAGCGCCCCCGCCTGGAGGTAAGGACGCATTTGTATGTCATGTGACATGATTTCTGGACAAGGATTTTAAAAAATCGTTTTAACTCCCATTTCAGGGGCGTGTTTATATTCCCTTGTCAGGTACACATGTGTGGAGTTAATTTATTAAAACGATTATGATTTTCAGTGTACAAATGTCTCCAAAAATGCAAACAGTTTCCAGATATTTGAATTCGGCTCAATGGAAAATTCGACTTTCTGAGCCGTCGAGCGCCCCCGCCTGGAGGTAAGGACGCATTTGTATGTCATGTGACATGAAAAACATGATTTGATTGGTCTAACGTTCCTTACGTTGCTTAAAGAGCACAGGAAAATCCCGGAAGAGAGGATCAAGCGAAAAGCAAAGCATTTACAGTGATATGATCCCAATGAAGAACATAATTAAAATTAATACATAGGAGGGTTTTTATTGCCTTGTCGATTGTGTTGTAAGAATTTGTCCACAAATTTTATTTCGTGTTCGTTAAATTAGAGAGAACAGACATGGCAGATACATTCAGTCTTCAAAGGGTTTTGGAAACATTCAGATCAAGTCTGAGTGAGAAAAAGGAGGTTTACATGAAATACTATATAGCAGGATGGCAAGAGCTGGTCGCGTGAGTACACGTTTTATTACTGTTTTACATTAAGTTTTAATTACTCATTTAAGTGTTTCTAATGCTCCGCTGTAAAAATATCTGGATCTTGTAATTACAAATATCTGTAAAATTAAAGGGTTAGTTCACCCAAAAATGAAAATTCTATCATTAATTACTCACCCTCGTGTTGTTCCAAACCCGTAAGACCTCCGTTCATCTTCTGAATACAATTTAAGATATTTTTGATTAAATCTGAGGGCTCTCTGACCCTCCCATAGACGGCAAGGTAACTACCACGTTCAAGGTCCAGAAAAATACCAAGATGATCGACAAAGTAGTCCGTGTGACATCAGTGGTTCAACTGTAAAGTTACGAAGCTACGAGAATACTTATTTGCGCAAAGAAAACAAAAATAACGACTTTATTCCACATTTTCTTCTTCTTTGGAATTTTTGGCGTACTCCGCACCTTAGGCACATACCGCCACCAACTGTTTATATACATACATGGATGATAGTCCCGTCTTTTTTCATATATTTTCTTTTATTTTATTGTTAATTTTATTTCGGGTTCACCCAAGCTGTATTTCTAGCTGCTGCGTGTTCAGCTCCCATGCCAAAAAACCCAGCTTGTGTGTTCCCCTATTCTATTCCACATTTTCGTCTCTACTGCATCACTTGTGGACGCCGCCACACGCTCGCGTCTTGATACTGTCGTGAACGCGCATCCAAAGTAGTAGAGACGAAAATATGGAATAAAGTCATTATTTTTGTTTTCTTTGCACAAACAAGTATTCTCGTAGCTTCGTAACTTTACAGTTGAACCACTGATGTCACACGGACTACTTTGTCGATCATCTTGGTATTTTTCTGGACCTTGAACGTGGTAGTTACCTTGCTGTCTATGGGAGGGTCAGAGAGCTCTCAGATTTCATCAAAAATATCTTAAATTGTGTTCCGAAGATGAACGAAGGTCTTACGGATTTGGAACAACGCGAGGGTGAGTAATTAATGACAGAATTTTCATTTTTGGGTGAACTAACGCTTTAATGAAAGAATTTATTGGTTAAAAAAAATGTAGGAATACCATTTGAATATAAAGACAACAAGCAATTTAAATAAATGTAATAATCAAAATCCCTCTTTTTTCCTATCAGCTTCATGAACAGTTTGGGGAACGTGTTTTCTTTCATCTCCAAGGATGTGGTCAGCAAAATCCAGATCCTAGAGAACTTCCTTTTAGGAGAAAACAGATCCCATTATGTCACCATCCAGTCCATGGTGAAGTATGAGCTAGAAAATGACCTGGTGGACCTGACCAAAAGAGGCAGCCATCCAGAATCCGGCTGCCGCACTCTTCTGAGGCTCCATCGGGCTCTGCGCTGGCTGGAGCTGTTCCTGGAGAGACTGAGAACCAGCACCGAGGACAGCAAGACCTCCGTCATGTGTTCTGACGCCTATAATGAGTCTCTGGCTCAGCACCACCCCTGGCTCATCCGGAAAGCCGTCGGCGTGGCGTTCTGTGCGCTTCCGGGGCGTGACACATTCTTTGATGTGATGAATGCGGGTGATCACATGCAGGTGGTTGCTCTGTTGGGAGAGTCTTTGCCTCTCATCGCTGAAGTGTACCAGATCACAGAAGACTTGTATGCGAAGAACACCCTCCTGGAGTTACCATAGAGGGAGGACTGATATATATTTTACTCTTTACACTAATTAATACATAGTCCTTGTGGCACATACTCACTTATTTACTACAAACATTGACTTGTTTGACTGTCTGCCTGTTTAAAAACCAAAGGGACATGCAATATGCAGATTTAATGCACATTTTAAGCATGGTTCTGCTCATTTAAGCTGTCAACTACACAACACCAAGTGTGCATTAAATGCTGGATGTATGTTAATATATTTGAGCTTAGGGAACAATATAAAGCCATTTAAAGGTACAGGTTGTGCATGATATATATTTAAATTTGAAGTGCTGTGTATTTGAATATATAGGTCTTTTTCCCCCTTGAGTGTTAATTATTTAATTGGAAATCCTTTTACTTGAAGTCCTGTCGAATGTGTGTCATACATCTGCAGCTTTGCTGAAACTACAAAGGGGGAAATTTAGTTATTAGTAAATGTATAAATGTACAATTTAGTAAATGTATGAATGAATAATATGTAATGCAATAATTAAATATAATGTTCTGAGAATTCTACGTTTGTCATGGTTATTCTCATATTATATCTAAAATTAAAAGAACATTGATTTTTAAGCTTTGCCTTAGGATGATGACATTTACTTCTTTCAATATTTACAATTTTATTTACAGTTTGACAAACGGCACACTTCTTAGAAAGCAACACAACACTAATTAGTTATATTCAGTGTATATTGTTAGTTATTATTCTCACCCAAAGTGACTTTTCTGGGCCTTAAATTTCTTTAAGGTGTTTAGGAAATGTAAATATATCATAATAGTAAATGTCTCACATGAATGCATGAATAATTATATGAATTAACATGAATTCTGACCGTTATAAATTATATCATTATATTGTACCACAAACAAGAAAAAGAACCCAAGAAATTGTTTATGTATTTTTGTAAGCACTGTTTAGTAGTTTGACCCACATTTTATATTCATCTACGGTTTTAAACATTTCATAATAATGTGTAACTATAACTGGGTATCATTGATACCGGACGTTGGTGCGTTTATGAAGCTTGTTACAGCACTTCCGCTTCGGTAGCGTTGCTAAGGAGACGCCAGCGCGTCGGCAAAACTCGACCGTAGTGAAAATGCCTTGATCTCTTCAAAAACGACTGAAAGAAGCAAAATAGCATAAAAGGTACGACACATTTACCATTTTACCGTATTACGGTTGTTTACAGAATATTTTTTATCAACTTTAACTTATAAATGAGTAAAACCGTAAATTTGAAGTTTTTGTAATGTATAAGCTTATTTATTTGGTAAATTAAGACTGATGCATGCAAGTCTAATGTAACTAATAATGATACTGAAGACTATAACTATCTATCTATCTATCTATCTATCTATCTATCTTGAAACGGAATTGACTTCTATCCATCTATCTATCTGTCTATCTATCTATCTATCTATCTATCTATCTATCTATCTATCTATCTATCTGAGTGATCATCTATCTATCTATCTATCTATCTATCTGAGTGATCATCTTGTCTATCTATCTGTGATCATCTATCTGAGTGATCATCTATTATCCATCCATCCATCCATCCATCTATCTATCTATCTATCTATCTATCTATCTATCTATCTATCTATCTATCTATCTATCTATCTATCTATCTATCTATCTATCTATCTATCTATCTATCTATCTATCTATCTATCTATCTATCTATCTATCTATCTATCTATCTATCTATCTATCTATCTATCTATCTATCTATCTATCTATCTATCTATCTATCTATCTATCTATCTATCTATCTATCTATCTATCTATCTATCTATCTATCTATCTATCTATCTATCTATCTATCTATCTATCTATCTATCTATCTATCTATCTATCTATCTATCTATCTATCTATCTATCTATCTATCTATCCATCCATCCATCCATCCATCTATCTATCTATCTGAGTGATCATCTATCTATCTATCTATCTGAGTGATCTTCTATCTATCTATCTGATCAGAATTCCATGTCTTTTGGAGGAAGGATGCATGTGACCAGGCCTAAGTCGTCTAAGGGACGCAGCAGACCCATGATGGCTCCCACTTTGAGTGAGGATTCACCTTCCCAGTCCTCGTCTCTTTCACCCCAACCTCCAGCCCCCAAGGCAAACGACGGGTTCAACCAATGCCTTCGATCCCGAGCCATTCTGAGACGCTGCAGTCAACCTAGTACAGATATACTGACTGAAATCTTCGACAGACCCCCCGATGAGCCCGTCTCACTCAACAAATACAGGGTTCTCCCTTCCATAGAGAAAAAAACAGGTACGGACCGGACGTTCGGTCAAGGTGACGGCAGCCGTAGGATATGTCATCACACTTCACGTGTCCACACAAAGGCCCGACCAGATGTGACGTCAGGAAGTGAGACGGGTCGAACTCCTCCAGAGGAATCAGGCCTGCTGCTGGCTATCAGAACGCCATGCGGTCAGAGGTTCAAGTGCCATTTCCAGCCAACTGACCAGCTCCAGGTGGTGCAAACGGCTGCAGAGGCTGAATTCGGGGAGAGGTTTGACAAGTGTATGATTGAGACTATGGATGTGCCACGCAGGACTTTTACAAACCTTACAATGACTTTGGCTCAGTGTGGCGTCCTGAACAAATCGGTTTTATGCATTTCCCAAGATGACAGCAACATGGATTTAACTTGAAACTCTAATGTAGTTCAACTTTTTATGGACACTCAAATAATACAAAGAAAAACATGTAGATTTTCTGTCCGATTAACATTTCAAATTATGATTCAAATTTCTCATGATTAAATACATGATTGAACATGGAACAGCAAGATTATTTTGATGGTAAAATGTTTATTCATCCAAGATGTAGATAGAAAAGTACCATTACATCACTTGGTCACCAATGGATTCTCTGCAGTGAATGGGTGCCGTCAGAATGAGAGTCCAAACAGCTGATAAAAACATCACTAATCCAGTAATCAACACCGCTTCTTTACAAAATACCAGTCCATAACCCATAATATGCTTCCTCCAGTGAAAAGTCTATCCCCTGTCCTCTTACATCAAAATCCACCAACATATTTAAGAACTGTTTTCGCTGGTAAACAGTGCTTGATCTGTGCAGATTTCTCTCCCGATTCAGATGAGACAACTTTTTTTTTTTTTACTGAAGAAAGCAATATTAAAGGACTTGTGTTTTAGCTGGAAGCAAGTTTGAAATTAAAACGTCTTAAAGATGGATTTGTTTCTTACAAACATGCAGCTTTTCACTTCATAAGACATTAATTGATGGACTGGAGTCACTTGTGGATTATTGTGATGTTTTTATCAGCTGTTTGGATTCAGAGGATTCATTGGCGAGCAAGTGATGAAATGCTAAATTTCTCCAAATCTGTTCTGAAGAAGAAACAAACTCATCTACATCTTGGGGGGCGAGTCAGTTTTCAGCAAATTTTCATTTTTGAGTCAACTATTACTATAAGGTCAAAATAATGTTGCTTAAAACAACAAATTAAGATCACTAAAAAAAGAAATCAGAAATCAGTTTGGGTCATAAACAATAGGAAGAATTAGACATTACAGACATCTAGATAAAATATATTATATATTATAGATAAAAAGGTTTTACGTTCTGCTTTTTATTTGATTCCCACAAATTAAAACTGATATCAAAATGCAAAGAATTTTCGTCCCTTCATGCAATTTTTTTTTTTTAATTTTTGTCTTTTGACTCAAGACTGCAAGTCAGATTGAAAAAATATAAATCCATGCTAAGAGTATGACACTTGTTGCATTTAATTCTTGCAAAGAAGTAAAAATGATTTGATATCACCACATAGAAATGAGCCAACTTGTAGTTTTATTATTAAAAGAATATATAGGATACAACTATAAAACCCTAAATGCAGCAAATGTACAAAAAAAGGAAACTGAAATGCTGCAGCTAAATGCAATCGCAAATGGGTTTCAGTCAAACAAGGTGCATTAATTTAAGCATCAAAAATGTAAACAAATACTTTTGCATTTAGCAAACAACAGTAGAGCAGCCATTCTTAACAATATAGCTACAATACAACAATATCACTCTTCAGTAGCACTTTATACTTTGTAAAAGTGCTGCATTTCTTGCAAAAGAAAAGAACATGCGAGCAAGTGTTCAAATAATTCACTGTTCAACTAAAACGCAAACTTAATTTTTGGTCTTTCTGAACAGAACAAAAACTCTTCTTCAAAAAGCTTAAATGCTTTTTGCAGTTCAAGTACAATGGCATTGCTATATATATATCAAAATAATACTCTGTTGTGATTTTCACAATAATTCTCATTATAAAATTATTCTAAAGTGCTCTTGAGGAATGCTACTGTTTTGAGTTGGTCTTAAGAGACTGTGTCATTTGTGCGCCTTATTATCATTTAGTTCCAATCTGTAGGCAAGTAAACCATATTTATCAGAGATTCTCTTACTGGCTTTAATCTTCTCACATACTGTGATGGAATAAATACTGAAGTCTGTTTTGATTCTATTCACATGTAAGACCAAAAAGCAGTTGACTGACTTCACAGTGCAACACTATGCAAGATATGCTTCTTTAGTCAAGTAGATAACAGAGAAAATGCCCATGTAAAACTGTCTCCTGTAAACAAGATTAGATGTAGGAATTAGTACTGCAATTCACTTCAAAATCAAAACACACTCTGTCAAACGCAAACGGATTCAAAAAGTCTTGTAACAGCTATAAGCTTAGAATCAAAACTATTTGGCATTAAGCTTGAATTAAAGCGTATTCTCCTAAATATGAGTCGATAATTTAAGTAAACATCTGTCTCTGCAATGCAGATTATTCAAGCATCATATCTGACGAGTTAACAGATCTTCAGCGCACAGACATATTCTCTATATATATATATATATATATATATATATATATATATATATATATATATAGACAGAGAGAGAGCGAGAGCGAATAATAAATTAATTTGATATATTTTTATCATTTATAATTATTCATTATTTTTATAATTCATTAAAAATAAATTAAATAAATACTGGCTGTACTATTACTTTAAGAGGTAAACACTAATGGAAACACTTACTAAAATGCTTTTCATATGTCTTGAGAATCTCCATGCTGCGCTGACTGTCCACCATGTTGACAGCAAGTCCTCTCTTACCAAAACGTCCCGTTCTGCCGATCCGGTGGAGGTATGTTTCATTGTCTGGATTGCCGTCTTTGTCCAGTGGAAGGTCAAAGTTGATCACCACTGACACTTGTTCAACATCAATACCTTTGGATTGACAGCTTGATAATTAAAGGTTGCCGAATTTGTACAAACAAACAAATACTTCAACTTTGGGTTGCAACAGCAACTCTATATTCTCTCAAGGCTGTAAAAATACAGGTTTGCTTCTTATTAGATATATATTAGATGCAATAGTGCACTTGCCTCTTGCACAGACATTAGTAGTGATGAGAACTTTTTCCTTGCCGTCTCTAAACCGTTCAATAACTGCAGCTCTCTGCTCGACTACCATTTCCCCACTGAGGAGCGCCACCTGGTGGCCCTCTTTAGACAGCTGGCCGGCGAGCCAATTGGCTGTTTTCCGAGTCTGAGAAAAGAGGACAACATGAGATGACTAAGTGATAGAGACTCTAAGATGCAGATATCAACCAGTGGCGAACAGACTCACATGACAGAAGATCATAGCTTGTGCTATAGTGATGGCTCCGTAGATGTTACAGAGTGCGTTGAACTTGTCCTCCTTGCTGTTGCAGAGCACGTAGTACTGCTTGATAGTGTCCAGGGTCTCCTCTTCACGTTTAAGCTTGATGATGTTGGGATCTGGCACAACCCGCTCAGCAAATTTCCACACAGAGTCCTCAAAGGTGGCAGAGAAAAGTAACATCTGACAGCCTTTGGGCAGCATTCTGTCAGAGATGGGAAATAGAAACCATTTATTCTCGATCATGCTAAACCATGTTGCATTTACAGTTTAAAGTTACTTTTTTTTCTAGTTAAAAAGAAATCGTAAAATAAATGTCAGACATCAGTATATGTGTTGGTATTTTTGTGAAAATATGCAAAATGATCAATGGAAAATAAGGATATCAATAAATGTAATCTTTGTGTTCATATTAAAAACATTAAAAAAAAGAAGAAACAACATTTAAACCATTTTCAATAAAAAGCTCTGATTTAATAACTAATTTTACTTGATTAAATTCCATTTAATTACAAAAAATAGTTGTGTAAAAAAGAAAAATATTTTCTTTACACCTTGAAAACAAGCATACACAGAATCACTTAAATAAAAAATTATATTTATCAAGACTATAAAAAGTTTTTTTTTTTAAATCATGACTTTTCATGATTTTATAAAAAAAAACTTTCCTATTTTTCAAGAATTTTAGTATTGGAACAATTAAAACACTCTTTATAAAAAAAAAAACTATTTAAATTAAATCTGAAAATCATGCATGTTCATCTTTGAACACGAGTTTTCAAGTTTCTGCCAAGGAATAATTTAAAAAAAAAATTTTTTTTTAAAGTAACTGCCCCTTTTTCTCTCACAATTCAGACCTTTTTTTCTCATAATTCAGAAATGTGAGATGCAAACTCAGAATGCAAGATACTGTATAAACTTGCAATTCTGACATTATATCTCACAAATAAAGAGTTTTTTCTATGAATTCTGATCCTCAGAGTTTACATCTTGCAACAAAATGTATAAAATATATATCAAAAATTTATATCAAAAGAAAATTGCCCCACTTCTTATTTTCTTAAGTAATAATAAAAGTTTAAAAAAAATATTTTTTATAATATATATATAAAAAAATGTAATTATTTTTTTAAACTTCCATAATTTTAGCATTGGAACAAAGAAAAAACTATTTTTTCCTCTAAGGTTCACAAAAAAAAAATCTTGTTTAAATCTGATTTAAATCTGAAAATCATGCACATTCATCTCTGAAAAGGTGTTTTTCAAGTCACTGTATGTATGAAATGCATTTTTAATAATACTAAATTATGTATAAGATCCAGATACAAAAAAAATGTTCATTAGAGATCAAAATCATAATAGATCATATAATCAGCAGTCTGTCTTTGTGTATTTGCTTGCATGCTAGGCTTAGATCACCTCTGAATGCGGATGCTCTGGTCCTGGTGTCCCTGTGTGGCGATCATCACATCAGCCTCGTCCAGAACAAACACTTTGATCTTTTTCGGGTCAATGAGCTTCAGCTTAACGCACCAGTCCAGAACCGTCCCGGGTGTGCCGATGACGATCTGCTCCTTGATCTTAACGCCACGATCCACTGACAGAGGACACAGCAGCTATCACGCACTTAAATCTGCTTTACACATCGCAAGATTCTGAGGCTTCATTTAACCACTTACTTTTATGTCCTCGAACAGCATATGCCAGCTTGACTTCTGAATAGAACTTGCCCATCTGCTCAATGACTTTACCCGTCTGCAGAGCGAGCTCATATGTGGGAGAAATGCACAAACACTGCAACACAGACACAGAGTTGTTGAAATGTTGATCACCAAAGAATGATCAACATTTATGTTTCAGTTCACACTGAAATGAAAACTCGCCCTTGTGACTTTAATGAGTTCATGCAAGAAGATATTTCGCAGATTTTGTTTGTGTACCATGAAAAAGACATGAGGCTGAGTAAATGGCAGAAAAATATGTTTTTTTTAAACAAAAATGACGAACTATGGAAGCCTGTTTCTGACACAAAATAAAAAGTTTATTGCGACTTTACATCTCGCCAATTCCCCCACAGAATAAAAAAGGTAATTGTGACTCTTTATCTTACATTTTGGCTTTTTTTCCTCGCAATTCTGAAAAAAGAAGATTCTGAGATATTAACTCACAATTCACAATTTCTCAGAATTGTGAAAAAACCATAGACTGTATAAAAACATGGACGTAGTGTCCGTGATGTCACCCGTAGGTTTCCGAAGAGCGTTTTTGAAGCCTAAAGTTGGCGGAGCCGGCCGTCGCTATCTTGGCAGCGCGTCACTCCCAGATAATCGAAAATGGACAAAGAGGCGGGAGCTGGTTGCTGAAGCCACGCCCACCAAGCTCGACGGTGGTGACAGCAGCCGCAATCCACCTGTCACTCAAGTGGCCACACCCTTAATTATGCAGAACTTTAAGGCTTAATATAATTTAAACGGATGAGTAAAAAAGAAATTCACCCCCCTCACAGTTGTCATGAAGGGCAAAATTAGCTATATACACCAAAATCATTTTTTGAACCAGGCTGTAAACATGTTTTTTTCTGCTGTAAAGTTGGGCATTTTAACATGGGGTCTACGGGATTGACTCCCTTTTGCAGCCCACCTCTAGCGGCCAGTTGATGAATTACAGTTTAAGTCACTTCCGTGTTGGCTTCACCAGATATTAAACTAACAGATACTGCTATACTTTGATTAATCACAGTACATTAAGGCAGTTCTTTACTGCTTTAATTCTGAAATGTTCTGTTTAAATATGAAAATATTCATAATCTAATGAACCTAAAGTCTCCAAATTGAACAGTGTCTGAAAAAACAAAGGTTTTTACCTGCAGTGTCTTGCCTTAAATCAAAGTGAAAGGGAACATTAGAGTGAATCACCTGAGGCCATTTTAAGCTTGGGTCCACATGACTGAGCATGGCCAGCACGAAGGCAGCTGTTTTACCAGTGCCAGACTGAGACTGAGCAATCAGATTCTGAGGTCTGGCAGTGAAGGAAACATATACAGTCAGGGAAACATATGAGTGTATTAAAACTCAATTCACACGTATACTCAGAGATTTCACGTAAACCTTTTGATGGTCCAATATTGTTCAAATAAAAATAAAATAATAATAATAATTCCAGTTGCATATGTCAAGGGTTTTGAGCCAAAGGGGCTCAAGTGCAAGCCAAACTCTCAAAATGACCTCTGTATTCAATTAAAATAACATTTAAAATATGTGGACTTACGGTTCGGCGAGCATCATGGGAAGGGCATTCTCTTGGATTTTAGAAGGTCTGTTGAAGCCCATTTCATAGACGCCTTTGAGCAACTGAGGTTTCCTGAGTTACACATATAAAATTAATAAAATTGACATATGCAAGCTATCCAAGAGGTGTCGGAGCTTCCAAATATAGTGCACGGTCTTTTTCATATTTATTTCTCCCAAATTCTGAACAGACAGTTAGCAGTAATTGTTCTGAGCAATACAAAATACCGTTCAAAAGTTTGGGGTTGATACAAAATACAAATAAATCTCGCAAATTATTATTACAATTTAAAATAACTGTTTTCTATTTGAATATATTTTAAAAATGTAATTTATTGCTGTGATGCAAAGCTGAATTTTCAGCATCATTACTCCAGTCTCCAGTGTCACATGATCCTTCAGAAATCATTCTAATGTGCTGATTTGCTGCTCAGTAAAAACATTTATTATTATTATCAATGTTGAAAACAGTTGTGCTGCTTCATATTTTGGTGAAAAACTGACCTCAAACCTCTGAAAGGTAGTGTAAATTCACAGCTTTTCCCTCAGATATCATTGTTTTAACACTTATATGAAGTACTCACAGTCTCAGCTCCTCAAAGGTCTTGACTGAATAAAGTGGTGAGTTTGGGTCCCTCTGAAGAACCTCCACTTGGTTCGTGTTGTTGACCACATTGCTTCTGATCAGCTTGTTTAGGAGAGACTGTGAGGCTCTGTCCTCTAAATAGTAGATTAGAAAAGAAACAGGCTACTATGATGGTCTTTTACAGTTAATCCGTAAAGTTTAGGTGTCATTAAGTAACTTAAGTTGCAACCACACACTTTTTAGACTGAAGTACTTACAGCAGCTTTAAATTCAGAATCATTCACAAAAATCTGCTACATTAAACACTAAAAATTAGCATTAAGCAAATAAATTGGCTCAGTTTTAAACCTATGCAAATGAACCTTTTTCTTCTTCATCGGATTTGTCACCATCACCTACGGTACAGGAGAGAGAAAAAAATAGATGATGCATAAGAAAATGCTAAGAAATATTTTCATGCAATTATGGTTATGTTTTGTAAAAACAAATAATAGTTAAAATAATGGGACAAACACACACACACACACACACACACAAACTGTCATCATTTACTCATACTCATGTCGTTCCAAATGTGTATGACTTTGTTACTTAGATGAACAAAAAAAAGGGAGATTTTGAGAAAAGGACAGGTTGTTTCTTCCATCAAGAACCATATAAATGCAAGGTTGTTATTACATGATTTTGGTCTGTTGTTCCTCACTAAAAATGTTACATGACTTGAAAAGATCAACCCTCTACATTGCGAGTAAATCACTCGCATATGCCACTAAATTTTCACTCTGGGCGACTAAGTGATGTCTAATATTAGCCAATGGCTAATCAATTCTCAGATTTTACTCGTCAGTGTGTGAGTTGAAAACTGAGTATATGATTAGCACAGATATATTTGGACTCACAGAACACTCTGACTGAGCGCTTCAGAGTTTCACTCTCCGTCAAGCGATCTGTGCTATTTTTCAGTTCATTTGAATGGCTGCGCAGCACACCTGTGTTTGTGTATTTGGCGTAACGTAAACTCTAGTGTGAAGTGTTCTCTCACTGTGAGCAAAGAGCGAGAGCGAGCGAGAGTCTTACATAACATGCAGAATTGATGTGCTACATGTAAACAATATACTTTGTTGTATTTTCCTGTAAAAAATAGTTCCTTTGGAATTCTTTAGCTTTTAAGAACTGCCGGGTTTTCCAGTAGTGGGCGGAACTAATGCGCAAACGTCAATCTCATTGGCTGGCGCTCACGTATTATCATCCCTGTTTTGATTTCAGCGAATCAGTTCGAGCAAACGCACATAACCTGATTAATATTCATGAATCCAGCAGCTCATTAATCCTTAGTGCGTTTTTATATTGTTCTTATTAGTAGAATTCGTATATAATAATAATAATAATAATAATATCTTATCAGTATTATTGTTTTTTTTTTTTTTTACAGGAACACTGAATGACCAAAAAAAGCACCAGCACCAGTC
>NW_015505192.1:2418149-2435506 GCF_001515645.1 Sinocyclocheilus grahami
TATTATCATCCCTGTTTTGATTTCAGCGAATCAGTTCGAGCAAACGCACATAACCTGATTAATATTCATGAATCCAGCAGCTCATTAATCCTTAGTGCGTTTTTATATTGTTCTTATTAGTAGAATTCGTATAATAATTTAAAAAAAAGTTATTGTTCGTTTTTTTTTACAGGAACACTGAATGACCAAAAAAAGCACCAGCACCAGTCCTAAGTTCATGGCTACCAAGTTTTAATTCTAATTACTAAACTTCTATTATTAAAATATTACTTGATTATCAAAGTATAATGCTTGACTGACTGATATTAAGAGTGTACTTTAAGATATTTAAAAAGCTGTACCATTTTACAAACATTATATATGTTTGTAAAATGGCATAACTTTTATATATATATATATATATATTGTATAGTATTTCAGTCTGGCGAGTAAACAAAACAAAAAAAAATACACTAGCCAATGGCGATTCAATTGTTAAGAGTGTACTTTCAGATATTTAAAAAGCTGTACCATTTTACAAACATTATATATGTTTGTAAAATGGCATAACTTTTATATATATATATATTGTATAGTATTTCAGTCTGGCGAGTAAACAAAAAAAAAAAAAATACACTAGCCAATGGCGATTCAATTGCCAAGGTGTCCATTGAGGGTTGCTTATAATGACACTTTATAGTACTTTTGCATCATTTTTGATGTAAAATCAATCAAGTTTCTCCTTTTGTGTTCCACACAAGTCACACAGGTTTGGAACCACATAACATTAAATTATGGGTGAGCTACTGCTTTAATGCAATATAATAATGTAAAACATGAGTACCATCAGGCTGGCGTATATTTGCATCTCCCGCTTCCTTAATCCGCAATTTCCCAATCTGTTTTCAAACAACAGAATTTACAGTTTTAATCCATTTAAATGCACTGCATAGAGTCAATACCCAATAATGAACATTCACAAATGAAGAGTGTCAACAGTAACGTCTTAAGCGGATTAAACAAAAGTCAATGATTTAAATGAAGCAGATATGTTTGCTAAAACTGATCTTAAAATAAAACCTCATACAGGCCGTGTCTTAAAACTAAGTTAAAACGCATTTTGATGGCCAAAACCTTGTTTGGACGTTTCAAACACTCCTTTGACATCCAGAAATGCTGTCTAGGTAGGCAGCTCACTAGGGTTGGTTTGAGACGCAGCCAGCGCCTGACTCAACGCAACTAGTGCGCTAATCCGTTACAACACAATTAAACCACATTTTCACTCACAGACTTGGCTGTAGACTCTTGATCGTCCACAGATAGAGCCCACGAGTCGGTTGACATGGCTTCAGTCGCAGATATGTGAACTATTAAGCGGCCTTGATAAGTCTTCAGATGGGCTGGCCACTTCACTCGACTTAGCTTCGCGAGAATGCGCACACAACGCTGTCCGGCCGGAAGTTAGCACAGGACACTCAGTTCCAGTTTTCAATTTCATGTGTAAGTATATGGGTTTTAGTTTAAACCAATTAAATGCTACAGTAAGTTAGTATATTTTTATAATAAGCCATTAGTGCAGACAAATATTGCCATTTGTCTCATTTTCTGTAAGTGTGACAACATGCTTCGTTTGTGTAAACAATATCTTTTTCCAGTGCAATAAGGGAAAATTGTTGAAAATTTGATTTTTTTAAATACACCTGAGAAATGTTCATTGTAGTAAAAAAAAAGTGTTACAACTTGCCCAATCTCCCCTGAATATGATCACTTTTTACTTGAAAAATGTATTTATATGAAAAAAGTATTTAAGGATCCTAAATAAAAACAAAATAAAAATAATATAAAATCCCAACTTTAACACCGTGTAACACATAGAAGTAATATGGTATTTTGGAAGAGGTAGTACTTGCATACTAAACAGGAGAGGGAATGCATAAACATAATGACACAATGTGTTATGGCCACACATTTCTTGAGTCCTTCATACTTGAGTAGCATCATATAGGAAACCATAGTTGATGTAATCTTGGTAATAAAGAGCCATGCTTGTTTTTGTCTTTGGTTACTATGCTCTTACTAGAAATACCAAAGTTAAATTATGGTTACTGTGTAAGAATAATGATAACAACATTTTCCAATAAAATATTTAAAATCTTCTTCTGACCTAATTAAAACCCAGTTTACAGATCGTAATGACGCTTTAACCCTATGTTACACTATTAAGGTGCCATGTGCTTTTGGTACATTTATTAATTTAAAAGATGCTTTTAGAGATTGATTAATACAACAAAGAGATGTATCCTGTTTGGACCATGTTTGTTCTCATAAACCTAAGAAAGTCATAATGCTTCAACCTGCCACCTGGGTTAAGAGTGATAGAATAAAAGGTGCTTGGGGTCATTTTTCTATCATATGCAATCTTGCATTTGTCTCAAAAGTCCATTTTGCATTACAGGCTATATGGTTTTATTTGTTTTTGCCTGCTTTCTCATACAGAAAATTCAGAATTTCATCATAATTGTGAATTGAATGTGTATATTCAAAGAATCTTTATTTAAAAAGATTGTGTAGCTGATATTTATGACTTCCATTCATAGCTTTTGGAAGTTAAATTTGATATATTTTCTTCTTTATTGCAGATGAAATAATCAGCAACTGCTGCAGCCCTCAGTAAATCCCAGCAGATGAGATAAGAGACATTCACCGAGAGCGAGCGAGCAAGAGGGAAAGAGAGACAGTAAATAGCACATGTTAATTTAATTGAAAAACAGAAGCTGAGGTTTTAGCCAAGGCAGCACATCACTAAACACACACACACACACACACACACACTTTCTCCAACCAACCTGTTGTCTTTTAAAAAGCCCTGGAGGCTCCATATTGATTGTCATGGTTACGTCCTCTGCAAAACCAGATCAATCACACACGCCACGGCCACAAAATGCATTCAGAAAAAAAAACCATTCCTGTCCTATTGAAATCAAGATAGTGAGCTTAGCAGTCACTGGAGGGAAAAACGTGAATGATGGGAAGACAAAAGTGGCGGATAACGGGACAGAAAAGGACGTGAGACCAAAATTCTCAATCTGAATCCTTTGCATGATCTATGATCTCTCACCGTCCCCTCGTTCCCCCCGTGCTTGGTGTTGCATTTCAGCCAGTGGCACCCCTGGCTGTCAAATAGGATACATGAATGGGCTCTCGTCACTGATTACGGAGAGACAGAGAGGTGGAGGAGCGGGTAGGTGGGTGGTACAGATGCAGAGGGGAGAACTGAGCATTGGCAGGGGGCTGGTGGGGTTCGTGTTCATCTGTTGCACAGGACAAGCTCTCGTTTCCAGCTCTGAGCTTCATAACCACATGTTGCTGCGCTGATTGACTGCATTAATGTTCCTCCAGCTGCTTCTATATCTGTCGTTCTCTCTCTCACTCTGTTCCTCCCTCCCGTTCTTCGTTCTGCTCAGTTGTTGTGTCCATCTCCAAGAGGCAGAGAGCTTTTCAGAGTTGCAGCCTGGTGATATTTTGGACCTCACTAATTCAGACGTCGAGAGAGAATTGCAAGCGCTGCAGATGTGAGGTAAGAGTTCTGCTTTGAGAAAAGTGCACAAGGAACTAAAGTCAAAGGATTGAGAGGAAATATTTCGTTTTAGATTCAAGGTGAATTTGGGAAGTGTTTCCAAAGCACCAAAGAGGGATTTCCGCAAGTGATGCATCTGTAGTCAGTTTGGTGGAGATGCGGGATCAACAGGTGGTTGTTTCTGTGCAGTGTCTCCCACAGTGTGTGTGGTGGCAGCCGTGGAGTGTGTTGTGTGGGTGATTTGTCTGTTTCTTTGGGAGTGATTCACACTCCGCTGCTCCGGGAGGATGGGAGGCTGGGGTTGATTATTGTCTGTCACTTTGGGTTCATCTCAACTGGGGTCCCCTAGGATAGAATATGAAAGAAGACCATAATTACATTTTTATTCCTTGCTGAGGACAAACAAAATCATATTGTTGTTAAGAATGAAATTGATTTTGACCTTAACTTGCCCTTTCAGCTCTACCAGTGTCATTTAAAATATTAAAATGATTATTTGTGTGGTTTTAACATCATTGTTTACCTGCATGACTTCATTATCTGTACTAAATGTTTCTTCAGCAGCAAACTGGCATATTAGAATGATTTCTGAAGGATACACAAGACTGGAGTAATGACTGTTGAAAATTCAGCTTTGCATCACGGGAATAAATTACATTTTAAATGATATTCTTATAGAGAACACTTCTTTTAAATTAAAATAGCATTTCACAATTTTGATCAAATAAATGCAGCCTTGGTGAGCATAAGAATGATTATTTTTTAGGTTTTTTGTCATTGGTTGCCTGCATGACTTCAGTATCTGTTATAAATGTTTCTTTAGCGGCAAATCAGCATACTAGAATGATTTCTGAAGGATCATGTGACTCTGAAGACTGGAGTAATGATGCTGAAAATTCAGCTTTGCATCACAGGAATAAATTGCATTTTTTTAAAAAAAACAGTTATTGTTAATTATAATGATATGTCACATTTTTGATCAAATACATGCAGCCTAGATGAGCATAAGAGACTTTTAATAAGGTTTTAATATCATTGGTTAACTGCATGTCTTCAGCATTTGTTATATCATGTTTAAAGATGATACTGACCCCTTTGCTTTGTGCTGAAATGTCCGCTCCTCTCAGGACACATGATGGCAGTGTTTGAATGGTTTGCCGTGTGTGATGAGGGGGAAATCTATTGCACTCATCTGTCCAGTCTCATCCCGTCACGCGGCACCGTGCCAAACCATAATCTATTAGAGAGGGGGTGGTGTTCCTCTGTGTCTGAGAGAGTTAAATGGCCATGTGGACACCTTGATGAAAGCATCTGTTTGATCTGTTTAATCTCAAACATATATGTCCTCTGAGAATAGTTACTCATAAATCTTGGCCGAATTGGCTGAGAATCAAGTCAGATTTCCAAAACACTGTCCCACTGTGGAAGTTCAACAAGTCAGATGAAAATCAGAGGATTGATATCTGTCTTGAGCTACATGAAAATGCAGTTTGCATTTTCTCTTCTTTTGTTTTTGCTCAGAGACTTAATGGAGTTCTCAGTTGTGTTTGTCGGAGTAATAGCAAATAGGTGGGAAACATATCACAGGTGTTTCTCCTATAATTCATTAGACAAAATAAACAGTGACATATGAATAGCATTAACAGTCAACTGATATGGGCTTTTCAATGCCTGATGCCATTTTTAAAGTGGATGACAGCTGATAGAATGTTGTTACATTATAATTAATTCAAATGAGATGGCAAAATAATATAAAGTATATTAATGTTAAACAAAGCTTATAAGAACACAACTTGTTTCTTGAGCATCAAATCAGCATATTAATGATTTTTGAAGGATCATGTGACTCTGAAGACCGGCAGCTTTGCATCACAGGAATACATTTTTTATTAAATCAGTGCAGCCTTATATAAGAAACTAATTTCAAAGCCATAAATCTTACGACCCCACACTTTTGTTGATAGAGTATAATATATTATTATATCTCAAGCTAATATTTTATATTACTCTACAGTATAACTAACGGTTGTGGAAAGATTTTAGTAAATGTTTGAGCTCATATTCAAATCTCTGGTTTTTGTAAACTTATAAGCAGCGTGAGGCATTTTTGAGATCTTTTCCAAAACTCTTTTGTGGTTTTCAGACAAAACCGAGACGCAGGTTCAACAAAAGTCTTTCATTGTCACTGCTGTTTAGGAGAAACGATGGCAATATTTTATATATGTCATAAAATCAAATTCTTTCTCAATTTTCATTGTTCGGAGGCTGCTTGTTCAAACCTCAGGAAACTTAATGGAGTTTTCAGTTATGATTTATTTGTCAACATCTCAGATATGTCTTCTTATGTCTTAGTAGAAATAAAAAGATACAAACAAGGCAACTGTTAACATATGAGTACAGAGTTATGAAACAAATGTGGATAAAAACCTCATATTGAGCTCATTTGGTGACTTTGCATTTTGGCAAATCTGAGCAGAGTTTGAGATATTATTCAGAGAGATCTCTTCTGAAATGCTAGACTGAGAGCACTGGTGTCTTTTTCTAAGGAGAGAAATCTGTGACGCATTAGATTTCCATTTCAATTCCATTACTGTCCAAGAGAATCAATTGAAAAGCTAAAGCAATCTCATTTGTGCTCTGAAAACCAGTTAATTTGAGTATTACATCATGATAATCGCTTTTTCTGGAACAACCATTAATGGAACTGAGAGACACAGATGCTGATGTGTATCATATAAATGTTCTGGTTTTGTATTCCTGTAGTCTGAAGTTCTGTGCGCTGAGCTCAGGTAAAAACTGACTCGTCGTGACATCAGCACTGCATCTGTTACATGTGTTTGATATGCCAGAGGTTTCTGTTCCCTTTGATGATGCTGTAGCAGACCTGGGGAGGGGGGTTGGACCAGTCAGAGGTCTTCATTCGGACACCATAGTGACATCCGGGTAATGCTGTTGTCTTCTCCTCTTCATTAATACGACAGGCATAAGGGCAGTGATGAGTTATGATGTGTGACGTCTGTGAATATGAATGACTTGTTTTTATGTGAGTGCAGCTACATTGGGCACAGAAATACTGGACACTTGAGCCATACTTCAAATTTGTGAATGTCACTGCATTAGATATGAAATATTGAACCTGGTGGCATTTATTTGAAGGACAGATTTGCACACTTCTTGTGCACAAACACACTCAGTTTGTATGGTTGTCATTGGTCAAACCTTAGCTGAACATGTCCAAAGTTAATGTGATAAAATACATTTGTGGTTATGTCTGTCTTAATCTGAATTTTTTTATAAACATCCTTAAAATAAGATAAATTTAACTTGAGAAACAAAATATCATAAAATACTGCATGTGACTTGTTTTCAGAGAATATATTTTGAAAGTTTATTTTTAAACTAACACCACAAAATTATGTTAGATTCATGCTTAAACAAGAAAAGCAATATAAAATAATAATAATAATAATAATAATAATAGGTATTTTTAAAAAGTAAATGTATCTCGTTATAAGGATGTTAATTTAATTTTATGGACAATCTGGACATTGTTCACAATGTAAATGAATGTCAATAAATAAATAAATAAATAAACAAACATGGTTAATAAATATACTGTATGAGTTTATTATGTTAATTTTTTTATTTGTTTACATTCTGCAAGATATGTCTTGTTTTATTGCTTAAAGTGTTCATATGATGCTATTTTAAAGATCATTATTTTGTGTATTTGGTGTAACAGAATATGTTGACATGCTTTAATGTTAAAAAAACTTATTAAAAACTTATAAAAAAACTTATCTTCTTTATGCACCAAGAGCTTGTAACACTCCAAAGAGAAAGGAAAACTTGAAATCGCATCATATGACCCCTTTAAAACAAGAAAACACAATGAATAATAATAATCATTACTTTAGATATTTTATCTGGACATTTATACACTGTTCACAAAAATAAATGTATGTCCAAAACTATAAATAAATATAGACTGGCCCCTAAGAGGTAGGTATTTATTTATTTATTTATTGGCATTCTGCGAGATATATTGTAAAACACGGTATCAATGTTATCTAGGGTTTTTAGGGAAACATCCCATCTCACTCCCTTCTCTGCTTGTGAGAAGCTGTACTGGACAGAACCACCATCATGCTGGGCCTGATCAACAAGAGCAAATGGAGTGCTCTGCCTCTCAGCATCTCAGACATCAGTTCCTGTGTCAGGGGTTACACCCTGGCAATGACAGCCTCCTTGACCTATGAAAACATCGAAGATCACCCTATTGAGGGTGAGTATGCTGTCTAATAGGCGCATTACTTCTGATAGTTCTGAAATGATATCAATCGTTAATGGCTCTTCCTAAGTCATCACTATTATACATAATAATAAAAAAATGATTTAGGCCTAAAATTAAGATTTATGTAATTTCCATCCATTTGGGTTACACAGTTTTCCAAATAAACTAACTGTTAAACATTATGTGATGCACATTTGTCAGTGATACACAATAACCAGATTTATACTGTATATTTAGCATTATTAAATACAATTTGTTTCAGTCTTATACATTTGAACTAATTGGATATGGCTGGTTCTACAGCTAGCCATACAGTATTTTAACTAACTGTATGTTCATACCTTTAAACTGAATAATTAGTTTTCACAATGAACAGATTAATAGATGCAAATAGTTAATAAACTATGCCACGACAGTCAAATATGCATTAAATGAAGTTTATGAGTTTATGTTAAAACTGTAATCCAAGTGGATGGACATTTTGCAGTTCAAATACATAAATCTTAAATTTAGATCAAAATAATTTTTGGGGTGTAGTATTGATTGAATCTAAACTTCAGCATTAACCCTTGCCACTGTGTCATTGAATCCACCAATTAAAATTATTCTTAAAAGATGCTATACATCATCAGGCCCAGTACATATTTTTTTGCAGATTTGTCATAAAATATTGATTTAGTCCAAAAGCACTTATCCTCTTCAACTTTTGACAAAAACCACAATTGTGGTTCTTATCCTCAAAAGCAATTTGGGATGAAATGCATCAAACTCTTTATAATCACAATAATACTTCAAAATGCCATGAAGGAAAGAGAAACACTTTCCTTTGCCAAACTCAACTATTTGTGTGAAGTCTAAATGTCACTGGCAGATTGCTGCTCTGCGGTCTCCAGTGTCGTATTGACTCCAACAGATTGGATTTTGCATTGGTCAATGCTGAAAGCACTAAAACGAAGGATTTAATTTCTGTCAAGTGCAAAATTAGCTTTGTGGAAAGATCGCCTATCGCTATTGTGCTTGCCTGTAATCCTGTGATTCATGCAGGAATCTTTATATACCCTCTGGATGAGGGCAGCGTGGTTGCTGGGTTCGAAGCGATGATTGGCAGTCAGATAATAACCGTGCAGGTCAAAGATAAAACGAAAATCGAAGACTGTTTCTTTGATTGCTGCAATGCCAATGGAACCCCGCAGAACGGAGGTGGTAAGATTTTATGCTCATTTATAACGCTCATCAAAGATCTTACGTAACTAATCCCTGATTCAGAGTTTAAACGTAAGGCCTGTCATGGTGTCTGTTGAATCCAGTTAAAAAATTAGTTCACCCAAAAATTTGCTGAAAATTTACTCACCCTCAGGCCATCCAAGAGTTTGTTTCTTCATCAGAACAGATTTGGAGAAACGTAGCATTACATCGTTTGCTCACCTATGGATGCTCTGCAGTGAATGGGTGCCGTCAGAATTAGAGTCTAAACAGCTGATAAATACATCACAATAATCCACACCACTCCAGTCCATCAGTTAACATCTTGTGAAGTGAAAAGCTGCATGTTTGTAAGAAACAAATCCACAATTAAGTCGATAATTCTTAATTGCGCTTCTTCCAGCGGAAAAAGTCCATCCCCTGTTTTCCTCTCACATCAAAATCTACTGACATATTTGTTTAGAACTGTTTTGGACTGTTTTCATTTGTAAAGGTTGCTTGATTTATATTTATGCATATTTCTGTTCTGATTCAGACAGGTAGAGGACTCGAATTTTAGCAGAAGCAATGATTTTAAATTGTCTTAACGATATCACATATGACATATTTCTTCTTCACAAGATGTTAACTGATGGACTGGACATGTGTGGATTACTTGTGGATTATTGTGATGTTTTCATCAGCTGTTTGGACTCTCATTCTGATAGCACCCATTCACTGCATTGGTGAGCAAGTGATGTAATGCTAAATTTCTCCAAATCTGTTCAGATGAAGAAACAAACTCATCTACATCTTGGATGGCCTGAGGGTGAGTAAATGTTACACAAATTCAAAATTTTGGGGTGAACTATTCCTTTAACACATCTTATTAAGTTTTTTTTTTTGTTGAAGTTGACTTTCAGAGGCTTTACTGATGAATTCTCTTGCTGCAGGACATATCGTTTTGGATGAGGATCAGGAGAGGACAGTGCTGGTGGTCAGTCTGGGGGTCATTCCCCCTCTGGAGACCATTAATATACTGGTCAGCACCTCCTCTGAGCTCCGCACACTCCCTAAAGGGGGAATTCGGGTGACCTCACCACCCGTCTGCTCTCCGAGAGTCCAGCGTTCTGTCAAAGAGGAGCAGGCATTTTCGCCAAGCACTGCTAGGAGGTGTGTGATTCATTAGTGTTATTATAGTATTTACACGGAAACACTGTATTTATAATCCTCTAATATTCAGTCTGAACTTTTTAACATACAATCTCCAATTTAAAAGTCTATATTGTGTTTTGTAGATCATTTCAGCTTTATCTGCTCTGCCTATTTCATGTTTTGTAAATATTATACTTTTTAGGAAATTTAAGATTAAAGTTTGAAACGCTCCCATTTACCTATAATGACATGTTTGATAGTGTAATATTTGCATACTTAATTGCATTTCCCGAACGAAGGACTCTTATAAACGAGTTATTTTTAGTGAATCAAAAAATGACAGGACAACCAGTGTGGTCCAATTCCTGAATAAATGACTCTTATGAGTCAGTTTTTTTTAGTGGGTCAAAAAATACAGGACAACCAGTGTAGTCTGATTTCCAAATGAATGGCTCTTATGAGCCGGCTCCTTTCGTGAATCAAAAACATATTGGTTGTTCATATAACAAATCTCTGACATCGTTCTGATATTTGCATACTGAATTGCGACTGGTCTTCCTTCTTGCATTTATTTGCATGCAGAATTTTTAATAAACTAAATTTACTAAATTTTTTAAACATGGAAATTGGAAATTAAACAACATCAGACCCCACTGACTTCATATCATACTGGTAAAAATGAAGTTTGACTCTCTACCTGCTGATTTGTCTCAGGAGGGATCAGCATCATTGTTCAGTGGGAGCCCATGAGCAGATGGCCTCAGGTGTGTGTTTGGCTGCTATGTTGGAGGAAGAGACCATCAACTCCATTGACTATGAGTTTAATTTCCATCTTGAGATCAGAGGACCGTATTTACTGGCAGGTCAGTTCCCCCATCTTCTTGCATGAGAACTTAGTATTTTAGAATTTAATATTATAACCCTGATCATGGGATTTATGATTTATTTACACACAAATAAATATAAATGCATGGAAAATGTAATGATTTATTTGGATTAAAATGTCTAGCAAATGCATAAATGTCAAATATATTCAGATAACCTTCTATAGCTTACATGATGTTTGATATGTTAATAGTTTGAGGTGCTGACTTTTCATATCTGATAACATGTATATCTTAAATACACTGCAGATTGCGTTGGATAAAAGTGCCTGCCAAATGCAAAAATTGTAAAATGCAGCATATGCTTGTTATTTCAGTTGGGACGCGTACCCAAATGATGTTTGATGCGTTGATAGCTTAGTTGTATTATTGGACACTAGTTGTTTTGCAGTGTTCATATTCCTGCTGGAGTTGCAGAAGGTTTTAGTCCTCAAATGTGGTCTAATGTCTGTTGCTCCTGCTTATTTTAGATGCTTTAGAAGTTTCTTTGTGCAGGTGTGGAAAGCCCCTCACATGCCATCCGTGCAGACGCTGACCCCTCAGCTCGCTCTGCCACCAGCATTGTGGTCACTCTGGCAGACAAGTACACCTACGACTGCCCTGTGGAGATACTGATCTACCCTAGTGGTGTGTAGCACACATAATTACAATAATTATATTGTTTATTATGATCTGAAAATGCAGCACGAAACAATGACAAGCCGGTTCCTTTTAGTGAATCAAAAACATACAGCGTAAACAGTGTAGTCTGATTCTTGAAGAATTGGCTCTGAATTGGTTCTTTTTTAGTGAATCAAAAACATACAGCGTGACCCGTGTAGTCCGACTCCTCAACGAATGATTCTTATAAACTGGTTCTTTTTAGTCAATCAAAAATGTACAGCACAACCAATGAGGTCCGACTTCCGAATGAATGACTCTTATAAAATGGTTTAGTGAATCAAATATTTTCAGCGCAGACTGTGTAGTCAGATTCCTGAAGGAATGACTCTTATAAACCTTTTTAAGTGAATCACAAACATACATCCTAACTACACTCTTAAAAATAAAGGTGCTTCATTTTTGGTTCCACAAAGAACCATTCAGTCAAAGGTTTTTTAAAGAACCATCTCTTTCTTACCTTTTTATAATCTGAAGAATCTTTTTTCGCCACAAAGGACCTTTTGTGAAACAGAAAGGTTCTTCAGATGTTAAAGGTTCTTTATGGAACCATTTAGACAAAAAGGTTCTTCTATCGCATCGTGAAGCACCTTTATTTTTAAGAGTGTAGTGTAGTCCATTTCCTGATCAAATGACTCTTATGACCCCGTTCTTTTTCAGTGAATCAATAACATAAAGCACAACCAGTGTAGTCCGACTCCTAAAAGAATGATTCTTGTGAGCTGGTTCTTTTAGTGAATCAGAAACATACAGCATAACCAGCGTAGTCCAATTCCTGAACAAATGATTGATTCTTTGTATTGAATCCCAAAAATTTCAGAGCAACCAGTGTGATCCGACTCACAAATGAGTGACTCTTGTAAGGTATTTTTTTAGTGAATCAAAAACACGCAGCATAACCAGTGTAGTCTGGTTCCCGAACAAATGACTCTTATGATCCAGTTCTTTTAGGGAATCATAGTGAAGACAGTACAGTGCAACTACAGTAGTCTCATTCATAAACAATAGAATCTGAGTTGGTTGTTTTTAGTGAATCAGAAACAGACAGCGCAACCAGTGTAGTGTGGTTCCTGAATGAATGACTCTTATGAGCTGGTTCTTTTAGTGAATCAAAAGTGTAAGTAAAACAAAAAGTTTACAGCTAACTTTGAGAATTAAATCAGAGTAGTTACTGACTGCCCTTACCAAAAAGTAGTATACTTCAAGTTTATTTTATTAAGTATACTTAAGTAAAGTTCAAGTATATTTTTAAGTATACTTTATGTAGCAAGTATACAAATATCAGTGTACTAGTAGTATACTTGTAAGTGTACTATTTCAATACTTCTTGGGACTAAATTGGCCCACTTTCTAGTATATAAAAGATTAATTTGTATATATTTTGTTATATAAATATCTGATCTTACAAAACACCAAAAGAAAGAACAGGGTATCTGCTTGTTAACAAAAACATTTTATTCTAGCTTCATGCATTCTTTTTTTAAACACTTGAATGTGGGTAAGTTTCATAAACAATAATAAAAAAAGAATTTTTATTTTGAACAAAAAGCTGAAAAAAAGACTATGAATTGGATTCAGAACGATAATCAAAACGTAGATAGAGTCGATCAACATCCCAAAGCTTGACAGTCATTATTACCTCTTCATGGGTCGATATTACATCAACTTTACACAGTTTTGATGCTGTTTTATGTCTGATGATCGTGTTAGATTACATGTGGAAGCATCTGTTGTTTCGGTTTCTTCTTTACTTGTGTTTTCGGAAATTCTGTACAGAAGATGTGCGCGCCCTACAGTATAACAATGAAAACACGGATTCTAGGAACACAAGTATAGCTCAAATATATTTAGACTTTTTCTAAGTAGGCTATAAGTCAAGTATACTTAAATGTCATTTTAAGTATATTTCTGAGAAGTACATAAAGCCCATTTCTGAGAAGTACATAAAAAGTAGACTAAAAGTATACTTTCCTATTTTTTTGTTTAAAAGAAGTATACTAATAGCACACTTGAATAAACTTCTTTTTCGTAAGGGTGGTTGTTCATATGACATGCAGTAAATATGCAAAAATAAATAAATACAATTAAATATGTATGTTTAATTTGTTTAGGATAATGTTGTTGAAAATATAGTGAACACCAGTTATTGGCTTGCATTTATGCTGCCTCGAAAAAGATTGTGAAACGTCGTTTTCTTTGTGGATCTTCCCAACAATGCTGTTTTTTTTGTCAGGCCATTTGGTCCCCACATGGACAGACAAACAAGATCACAGCCAATCTGACCTGTGCTAACTGGACAATAGAGTCGGCCTTTCAGAACAAGTCAGTGCTAATCTCTCCATGTGCCTGAAAGCTTGTCCAAACAAAGGCGCTTTATTAAATCATAGGCTATTAAAACATCATTCCCAGGTCCAAAGCCATATAACATAATTTCTCGCTCTATAAGCACTGTTTAGTTGAGCTCTATATTTCTTCAGCCACCCCATCATGCACCTCGACCTCCACCGGCGTCTGAGAGGCATAAATGAATCCCTCGATGCCTCATAAGCTGCCGCATAAGATTGCCTCACTCTGCAGGTGACCCGAGGCCAGTATTGTGCAATTGAATTGATAAGGGAGCCGAGTCAAAGGGGAAAACGTTCAGCCATATTGATGGTGCCAACTGTGTCTAATACAGCTGCTGTTTTTAAGAAATACCGCCACCGTAGGAGTCCTTCATGTCTGGCAGTAATGCATCTCATTGTCTGCTGTCATAATTCACTGTTGTGCCTCCACACGGAGAGGTTTTAATGCTGTACAGAGATAGTAATTCTTCTTTTCTTTGTGTAGAGCCCCATCTGCCACACGTTCTCATCGAAGATGGAGACATGACGCCGGAGGAATACGATGAGCATCTGAAAGGACGGAGCGACTATATAAAGGCCACGAAGAAGGACATCACTAATGAAAAGACAGTGAGTGAGGGTGAATGAGGGAATACAGAAACCAGACATAATAAATACAGGTGGAGTAGGCCTTACAAGGACAAAAAAGATCAAAACAAGTAGTACAACACTATGACGCTTTTGTGCTACTTTTTCAAACTACACATAATTGGTAAAGTCTAGCAAAAATTATTATTTTGCAGCCAGGATCATAAACTGCACAGGAAGTGGTGATTGTTTGAAATAATGTTCTCAAGATGTGTTTTTGTGACTGAGAAGTTCATAAGTAAACCAGCATGTAATATAACAGATTAAGATTTTTTCATGGAAAGATTTTGTTCACTGACAAGAAGTACTAAAAAGTGTTATGAACAAGGAAACGTCTAGGTTACTTGTGTAACCCTCGTTCCCTGAAGCGCCCAGGGGAGGTCGCGGCAAGACCACAGAATGAGAGCTGCACCACGCCGAGATTTCAGCAGCCTGAATGGCAACCCCTGCTGATACGCCGTCACACCAACGCCAGCTGTTTCTCTCGAACACTCGCGGAGATTCGTCCTGAAGAAGGCTCGGCTCCGAAGCGAAAAGCTGATGTGCGTTTGCACGCGCTCTCCTTTTATACCTGCGCTGCGGGGCGGGGTGCGCGTGGCGAAACACGCACGCCAACTGTCATTGGCTTGTTTAGTTAACACTCGAAGGTGATTGGGCTCTCGGGCGAGATCCCAATTCGTCAGTCACTGACGTAACGTAGAACGTGACTGACTGAATGGGAACCACAGTTCTTTTAGATGTATAAACCTAGAAAAAAAGAGATAAAACTGTGATTTAATTATTTCCATCCAGTCAAATTCAGTAAATTGTGACTTATTTGAACAACATTAATATTGATAAATGTAATTATTAATAACATATTGTTTATATATTTATTTAGTGAATATACTGTATATATTCAGTAACTTTTAATTTATTTAATTTTTTTAGTATATATATTTGCACCATTCAAAAGTTTGGGGTTGGTAAGAAGTCTTTCTCTTGCTCATTTGTTTGATCATAAATACAGTAAAAAAACAGTAATATTGTGAATATTATTACAATTTAATCAATTCCTGTGATGCAAAGCTGAATTTTCAGTAGTCATTTAATTTTTTTTATAGAAAGTTCAAAAGAACAGCATTTACTTAAAATAAAAATCTATTGTAATATTATGAATGTCTTTACGGTCAGTATTGATAACTTTAATGCATTCTTGCTAAACAAAAGTAAAAAAAAAATTAAAAAAATTTACTGACCGCAAAGTTTTAAATGGTAGTTTATGTATTTTTTCCATGCACCCCTTTGTCTGAGACTCCAGTCACTCTCTAAAATATTCAGGGTTTTTAACACCAAGCTGTTAGATCAAGCCTAATGACACTCATACTGAAAATCAAGTGTGAAATCAAATTTAGTTAGGTTACCTATTTAATGCAAAATCTCTTGACAGTTCTTGCTAATTGTCGCTTCAGGAGGTAGTTACATTAAGTGGGAATGTCAGCACAGATCCATGTTTCTTAGCAGCGCAAAGCTTCAATTGCATCCTTAAGTGAGTGCTTTTTTGCTCAACAGGAGGGAGAGAACATTCAGCCCTAATATCATCTGCAGTGAATAGACGTTTCTATGGAAACCGTCAAAGGTCTTCGACTGAGTCCATAGTGTTTCTACCTACCGTGCAGCGAAATAAGAGTTAACTTCACCTCCTTTGGGATGTGTGCTCCTTTAATTAAATCTTTAGAGCACGAGAGGGGAATCCGTGAACCGTAAAAGATTTTCAAAATTATGATCTTGGCTCATAGTTTCACATGCTTATGAATATTTAGCTCTATCAATCATTTGCTGACTTAAGCAGAATGATACTGAATAACAGAAATTAAAATGATCATTTATTCACCCACATGTTATTCCCATGTGACTTACTTAATTTTGATGAATGTTCTGGTTAATTTTTTTCCCCATACAATAATCAGGTAGCTGACAGTAATGCTATCTGAATCTGAATTTGGAAAATAGAATAGAAGACAATATTTGTGCTCAGTTTTATACAAGACATTTTATAGAAGACATGTGTGTATGTAGAAGAAAGCTATTTCCAGCAAAGCGAGCCAGGGAAACAGCAGATTTCTGAGAAGTAATTGAATGTACAATGAACTAACTAATTGAACCGTGATGTAAAGTGGTTGAAATACATCACTAATTTAAGATTCTTTCTTCAGAGCAGTTCACAGTAGGCTAATTGGCATCCCTCAGATGAGCTTGAACTCTATCAAGTGCACAGGATTCGAAACATTTCACACACACTTCCAACCTTACGATGAACTCTTAACCTTTCATTGAACAATTTGCATCCACAACCTCCAGGTTATTATCACCCACATTCTTTGTAAAGGTTTTTTTTCTTCTTCCTTTTATTTTCCTTTTCTTTCTTTTTTCTTTCCTGGGTCATTTAAAAAAAAATCTAAATTATAATTTTTGTACATATAATTTATGTCATTTATATGTACAATATTAATATTTTGTGTGCATTTTTGCACAAATGTATATGTATAAATACATACAAATATACAAATATATATATAATTTGTATGTAAATGTATAATATATTTATAATTTATGAATATATATATATATATATATATATATATATATACACACACACACACACAGTAATTTTT